>NW_028135540.1:0-203102 GCF_964662115.1 Mustela nivalis | reverse complement strand
TTCTATATTTGTTTCAGTCCTAAAATATTAAATTAGTTATAATGTATGTGAAAATATCCTTACTATTAGAATTGCTTATCCTTTCTCAAATTTTCTAGTGGCTTAGTACTTAGTACTTCCACCGCTGTATGCCATAGCTATAATAAGCAAGCAGTAACAGGAGTCACCATCCCACCTTTGTCAGGTCACAAGGCAGAATCAGAAACAAGTCTACCAAAAAATGTCATCCCTAATAATTTCTGGTACTTTAATTTTAAAGTTTTAGTTGATATTCATCCAATCAAATATAGAGCTGAGGTATATGTTTGTGAGAAATTGAACTGTTTAGGGTGGTGGCTTACACTCACTCCCCTAATCATGTATTCTGTTTCCTTCCAGACATCCCCCATTTGAGACCAGCACCAGTGTATGTACATTACTACAACTCAAGACAATGAAAACATTTATAGTATAAAAATTCCATACATGGCAATTCACATTGTTTTTATTAAATGGATTATAAATTTCTTTTTGGAAAAAAGTATCTAGCTATAATCCAAAACACTCAAAATCGAGTTGCTGTACTGCCCCAAATCATACAGGTATGTCATTCCTCTTTTTATTATATTTTACATAGGTAAAAATATACTAACACACACCAAAGTAATTGACTCATAGGGGTTTTGGTTCCTAAAGGATGCTGGTTCTAGGGATTATGTTTATGGGTGGGCTCTCTCTCTGTTGCTGAGGCGTCAGAGGGACTTCTGAGATAGCACTTGCCATGCCCTGCTGACATTGCCATGACAAGGTGATCTTGGGGGCCAGGGAGATGTTCTGAAAACATGATGTTGTGTGCAGTCTCCTGGACCCTCTCATTTTCCTTCCTTTGCTCAAGAGCCAGTGACATCAGAGCATAAGACCAGGGGCCTGTGTTGCCTTCACCCATCCCCAGCACCAGGCAGGCCCTCAATAATCATGTAGGTGGGCTGTGGGAAGGACCTATTTGACTGCCAAGTGCCTCTTGGCATCTCAGAGGGAGCAGTGGAAGAGATCTCAGGATTTTGAGGTGCCATGATGGAATGCCTGGAAGAAAAGGCAGACTCTCTTTAGAAGGCTTTCAGTGAAGACCTCTTTCTGTGTGGGGCCTATGGTATACCTTCCCTCTCTTGTGGTCCTTGGTCATAGAGAAATGGGCTTTCCCAGCAGGTTGAGTTTCTTAGAGACTTTGTGCTGTGTAAGGAAGGACAACTTGGGGAGGTTTGAGAGGGGCTGCTTCATGGCAGGGGCCTGCTTTTATGCACAAAGCATGGTCCCCTTAGAGTAGCTTCGCTGATGCCCCAGAGTTCCCCAAAGTGTGACTAGGCCTGAGCTGCAAGAGTTCACACACCTGAGTGGCAGGTAGCATCTTGGTGGAGGAGCACCAAACTGAGGTCCAGAGCCCGTGTCCTCATTGATTAAGAACTGACTACAGAGCTAGACAAACTTATTGTCAAGAAGTCTGAGGGGGATACAGTTACAGTAAAGAGCAGCAAAATACTTACTAAGATTTTGAAAGGGAGCTTTGGGGTGCGTGGATGGCTCAGTTGGTTAAATGTCTGCCAGAGATCAAACCCTGTGGTGGGGGGTGGGGAGTCCCTGCTAAGTGAGGAGTCTGCTTCTCCCTCTCCCTTTCCCTCTGCCACTCTCCCTGTCTGTGCTCACTTTCTCTCTGTCTCTCTGTGTCAAATAAATTTTATAAATCTTTTAAAACATAAAAATACAAGAAAGATTTGAAACTTAAATTCACTAGTTGTAACATGTAATAGGAACCCTGTAAACAGTAATGATCACTGCTGAGAACAAAATTGATTTTTTTAAAGATTTTATTTATTTGGCAGAGAGAGATCCCAAGTAGGCAGAAAGGCAAGCAGAGAGAGAGGAGGAAGCAGGCTCCCCACCGAGCAGTGAGCCCAATGCAGGACTCGATCCCAGGACCCTGAGATCATGACCTGAGCTGAAGGCAGTGGCTTAACCCACTGAGCCACCCAGGTGCCCCACAAAATTGATTTTCCAAAGGAATATCCCAGAACACTGAGGAAAATTTCAAAGAGATGGAAATGAGAAACGAATAAGTAAGATCTGAGGTCAGGTCCAAATCTACCTTGCAAGTACCCTGAGGACAAAAGGAGAAAATAACAGAAGTTATAACTGAACTAATGCAGCATTTACTTGAACTGAAAAACAGTCATGCCTTCAGTTCATAAAGCCTTCAAGTCCCAGGGAGAATTAGCTGAACAGACTCAAACCAAAACAGACGTAAACCTATTTGACTTTCAGGGACTAAGAAAAAAATTGTCAGAGTTCCAAACAGAAACCACCAGTTCCTTCTAGAAAATGAGACAGAGTATCATTGAATATTGACTTTAAGCTCTATCCCTCAGAGCTGAAAGAACTCTCTTTCTTAGAACTCTTGCTTCCTATCACATATGTAAGCAGATGTCAGATTGATTAACCTTGTAAATTGGTTTAAGTTCTAACTCTACAAACAAAATGATAAAGAATTTGGAGACAATCTAGGGGCATGTAAAAATTTGGGAAGTGGTAGACTACCTTAGGTAGAGATAAGACCCACAGGCCATAGAAGAAATGACATGCCACTTTATTTTAAAAATTTGAAAAAGATTTGTATATCAAAAAAGAGTAAAGCTGCATGTGGGCAACAGGCTGTGAAAAGCATCTGTAACATCAGCTGTTCAAGGAGTTCATGTCTCTGACGTGCCTACAAATTGAGAAGAAGACAAACAGTCCGATTGAAAAACAGACAAAATGAGAGGAAGGAGAAGTTCATGGAAAAGGAAACAGAAATGACCCTGGATTTCATA
Source organism: Mustela nivalis (assembly GCF_964662115.1). NCBI lineage: Eukaryota > Metazoa > Chordata > Mammalia > Carnivora > Mustelidae > Mustela > Mustela nivalis. Next base: position 200,262 of record NW_028135540.1, on the reverse strand, counting down.
GTGAGCCAGGGAACACCATTAGTTCTGGACCATGTTGAGACACCTTTATTCACTCACCCTGTAGACAAAAACTAAAAATCATCAGGTAGACAAAAATTTGCATGAAATCATATATAAGAAACTCAGCCCCACTCTTTGATAAATTTTACAGTCTATTTTGTGTGATTGTTAAGTCAATTCAAAACAATCTGTTTAGAGACTCTGACTGTTCCCTACTTGGTTACAAATTTTCAGGGAACCATCACTGTATTTATTGAGAATAATTTCCTCATTCTTGAAAAATACATTTGAGTGATGAAAAATAGCAAGAATAATGGAATAGCCACAAATTCAAGGTTCTAGTTTTCCCCCCGCCCTTAGTGGGAAAGGAAACTTTTCACACATGTGAGTCATCTAATTTTATTATCTGGATTTCTTAGTTTCCGTAAAGTCTGACCTCCTGAATCAGTTTGGATGGTTGTCTCATCCTAACTCAAACTGTCTTAAAGATTAAAAAAAAAAAAAAAAAACCTTCAATCTCATGAAGAAGCAGCTCATGGCAGTGCTTGCGGAGAATGTGTTTTATTCACACTGTCTCCATGATTTTCTCCATTTTTCCCTACTGTGCCATTTCCCTCTGGCCAGTTTGTCTTCCACCCCCTGCTGACTGTGTGATGGCTGCCCGCAGTGGGGGCACTGCTTTTCTTGTTCACATTCAGAGACAACCCAGATATTTCTGTAAAGCCCTTCCCGTTTGTGTGTGTGGGACAACCTAGGTTACTGTCTCTCATAGAACAGTAACAAGGCACTGACTGTCGTGCAGCTGGCTGTGTGAATGGCCCAGGAGGAACATGACTGGCTTCCATGACAGACCCCTTCCCTGTAGTGTGGATGGGGCCAGCTTCCTGTGAGTCACCTGGGCTGCAGTGGAGGAGGCACACAGTGCACTGGGGTTCAGGGAGGGGGATGGAGGAAGGATGCTGGCAGTCAACTCTCCAGATCCAGTACTACCACACCCTGAAGATAGTCCTACCTAGAAATGGTCCCTGCCATTGTACAGACTCAATATGTCTCAGTGAGTTCTAGTAGTTTTTAGTGCCACTGTAGCAAATGACAAATTCTCAGTGGCTTGAAACAACACAAATTGATTATCTTGCAGTTCTGGAGGTCAGAAGTTCAAAAATCAGTCTCAGTGTGGTAAAATCGGGGTGTTAGCAGCCTGTGTTCCTTCTGGAGGCTCTAGAGGAGAATCCACTTTCTTGCCTTGTCCTGCTTCTAAAGCTGCCTGCATTCCCTGACTTGTGGCCCTTCATTGCACCACCTTTTATCCCTCTGTTTCCAACTTCACATTGCCTTCTGATTCTGATCCTCCTGTCTCCTTATGGATCCTCATGATTACATTGGGACCACCGAGGTAATCCAGGATAATCTCTCCCCCCTCACACCTTAATTTAATCATGCTTGCTAAATCCCATTTGCCAGGTAAGGTAAAGTACTCAGAGCTTCTTGGGCTCAGGATATGGTCATCTTTGGGGCAGTCGCTATTCAGCTGGTCAGTTGCCTCCTGTGCTCCCTTTTATGCCTCACACCTCATCTCACATGTGTCTGCTGTGTTCCTCTCTTCATCTGCATTGCAAATGAGAAATGCAGCAATTTAAACCATTGAATATTAGATTTTGGAAATAGTTGCAGGAATAAAAGCACATATAATTTTATTTGTGTCCTAAAAGTTTTTGTTTGGAATTTTAAATTTTATCTAATTGTCCCTAGGTAAATTAAATATGATTCAATCAGTTGATCTGAAAAATCTTTTCAAAGAGTATACCGCTGTTGTAAAGGCCCTTCAAAACAGTATTTTGAGTGCTGTTTCCAAATGAAGTTTACACTTTCACCCTTATCACTGTATTAAAGGTCATGTTGCAGGGTTTTGTGTGTGTCTGCTTTTTTCCAAAGTGAACTTGCTTCTCTATCTAAAACTAATACCTCTAACAGTATTTTTCACCAGGGAGGAGAGGAATTAGTGTATCTTCTAGACTAAGTTTTCTTTCCACGTGAAGAATCTGTTAGGACTAATATTCATGGGAGAAGGAAAAGACAGTAGCTCTTACACCCCATATACTATGTAGACAACAACAGTATAAGCCTGACCAAAGCTGTACATCTTGGTGCATCATTTCAGCTGAAACGTGTTCAGTGAAGTATGATTTATTCCTTAGTAATTCATTTTTGTGTGAGATAAAAGTACATCAACAGAAATTAGGGAAAGCAGAGTGGTAATTTTAAAATTTCATCATTGACTGTTTTTTTTTTTTACCAGTTCTATAAGCACATTAATTGATATTAAAACCCATAAAAGCTCATTTGGGAATGAAAAAGAAAGTTTGAGGTGGTATTGATTTTTTAATGATATTTGTATTTATTTGTATGATTACGCTTAGTTACACTTTGATTGAGTCCGAATGTGCCCTTCAACAATAATCCATGGGCTCTGGGTTTCCTGAAGTTGTATGTCATGGGGTGAACAGTTAGAAAAAGTGAATCCCACCAATTGACAACCCTATGGGGGTTTATATATTACACAAACACATTTGTTTGTTGACTGCCACTCCAGTACTTTCTGTGTCCTCGAGCTCCACCCACGTGGTGCAGGCTGCCCCCATCTGTGCTGGAGAATCATGACGGGGCATTCAGTGGCCTTAGGCATCCCCAGAGAGCTGCAGTTGCATCCTCTCATTTCCCACCTAGTTTGTGGGCATCCCCCTTTAGCTTGACCCTGACAGTGGACAGGTCTCAGTATGAGCTGTCTGTGGGAAGAAACAAGATGTTGGGGGGGCAGCGGTAGTTGTTGATGGGAAGTTTTAAGTGTCAGGTTGTATCTTGCAATTTTCTGAACCCTGGCAGTGCAGGCCTGGGCCAACCTGGTATGTCTGTTTCACCAACCAAATCTTCCTCATGTGCCCAAGAAGTGAAACCATATTTGCATTTGCCACCAGAATCAACTAATACTAAATAATAGTTGAGAATTCCAGCTTGATTATAGTGAGTGGAAAATGGACCTCTCTCGGGTTAATTCTTACACTATGATTTTACTGTTCATCTTCATAAAAGGGATAAGAAATGAGGAAACGTGGATTATCAGTTTGTTTTCACTCTCATCACTCACTGCAGTTATAATTTTCAAAATACCAAGATGTTTTTCAAAAGTAGTTGTTTTTTTGTTTTTTGTTTTTTTTGTTTTGTTTTGTTTTGTTTTGTTTTTGTGGAGGGAGTAGGGACTAAGACTAAGGAAAGCATTGTTCTATCAAGAGAAGTCGTTTTCAATTTATGGTATGATGGGAAATCCATCTCGTATGTCCTATTTGGATAACAGAGCTCACTCTTAATTTTTTTAAACTTCCTTTGATTTTTTAATTGAATTATAGCTGACCCACAATGTTGCATTCGTTTCAGATATAAAACAACAAGATTTGACAAGTCTGTATGTTATGCTGTGCTCGCCGTACTGTACCACCAACCATATTCCCTATGCTGTGCCTTTCGTCCTGCAACTTATTAATTTTGTAACTGGAAGCCTGTTATCTCCCACTGTATTTCACGCATTTTGCCTGTCCACCCGCTGCCTCCTCTTTGGAAACGATCAATTTGTTCTCTGTAGTTATGGGTCTTTTTCTGTTTTTCTGTGTGTTCAGAGAACTTTTTAAGATAACTTGGTGCCTTTAAACATATTCCTTGATTTCCATTAGTTTGGATACGTATTTGCCATGTTACCCAATTAGTTATGTAATGACTTCAAAATTTGGGGGCTTAAAACAACCCTTTTGTCATATTACATATGTTTTGGGGGTCAGAAATTGGGGCAGGATCTCATGGGGCAATTTTTATGCTTAATACGGCATTAACTGAGGTCAGTGGGTGGTGGCCTTCAGCAGGCGGCTGCTTGGTCTAGAGGATTCAGGATGACTTTATGCACATGCCTGTCACTTTGATGGGTACAGTTGTGAGACGAGGCTCAGATGGCCCTCCACTTCCGTGCAGTCTTTGTAACAAGGTTGTTGGACTTATTTCCTGTCCACTCAGAGCTCCAATAGCAAATGTTCCAAGAGAGGGGTTCCTTTTGGACTTGGGCCTGAAACTGACACGTTTATTTCACTGTTTAACACAGTCACATAGCCCATGTGAATCAAAGGGAATGGGGAGTCATAGGATTTGTGATCATTTTTTAACGTGCTACATATGTTCATATGTGCATTTTTTCCCATTTCTCTGACCTGTGGGAAAATGGAAGTTATTGATCAAAGAGTCACAGGTTATCAAGCGGTATGAGAGACTTCAGACTTAATCCAACCTCCATACTTTATAGATTAAAGAATATATATGTAGGTGCACATGTACATCTCCATATCAGTTATTATATATACACTTGTATATCACTAAAAATGGTATCTGTGGATTAGCCAATTCTTCTATCTTCATAGGAATGAAAAGGACTCGTCATTCCCCGGCAAATCTGAAGAAAGAAGCCAGAGCAAGAGTAAGGGAGAAAGAGAGTGAGAGGAGCATCTGATGGGATAGGATTTCTTACAAAAGGACTCCTGAAGTGACCAGAGAAAACAGACCAACAGAAAAGGGCAGACTTTGACCAAGCGGTGCTCAACGACGTGAATATCCACATGGAACAGAAGAGGTTTTAACGCTATTCCCTACTGATGTAGCCTACATACTGAAGAGGACATCAGAAGTTTTCTGGAAGATACCATAGAAAACCATTTTGAGGACCTGGGGGCGGTGGCAGAGATGAGTGGAACAGAACACCAAAAACAGGAAGCCCAAGAAAGCTTGGGTGCCGCTTCCAGATGGCGACGAGAGAAGAATTAGGCACGAACCAGTCAGCTGGAAAAGACTGGGAGCAGGGGACAACAGTCGAAAAGGACGTCTGCCAAGAGCAACTCGACAGTCTCACTTTTATTGGATAGAAAACAATAGCCAAAGAAGGATTGAGGAAGGTCAAATGTTAATCCCATCTTGCTGACAAGCAAGAAGGAGGATAAAGTTTATAGTTAAACAAGCACATTGAAAGAACTCTTCTAACTAGCAACAGGCACTTCTGGGAAGAGAAAGGCTCTATGGCGGATAAGGGAGGCAGGCGGTTTTCATTCCACCCTGAGCTAACCTGTCGTTCCCGGGTGCTCTGCTTTCCTGAAGCAGGCGGCATTCCGCCCTGGGCTGGCCGGGCTTCCAGCCAGCGCAGCTTCTGTGAGGGGGCTGCATTCCGCCATGAGCAAGCGAGGTATCCCCCGCTGCCCAGCTTCTGTGAAGGGGCGGTGTTCCGCCCTGAGCAAGCTGGGCATCCCCAACTATAAGTGCTACCATTTTACTTAAAACTGTGAAATTGGGTCAGATTTAAATTTCAATTTATGTTAAAACATTCTGTAAACTGTGTTAAACTTTGACATTTGTTCCCTCTGTTCAGTGAATAACACTATATCATATTCTGAAAAATACGCTAATTTTCATTTTGAAAAATATCCCTTTTTCCTCTTATGGTAATTATTAATATGAATTAATAGTAGAATTTGATATGGTTCCATATGCCCATAAATACTTTATTGTATATTATCAAATTTAATAATGAATATAATGTACTTCTTTGGACAATTTTTAAAGACCAGTCTACTCTTAAAACAAAAAAATGGAGACGCACTTCTTTAGTTCACACAAATTTCATTTTATTATATATAACCTCAGATAAATTTCAACAAATCATAATTTATTAAAATTATGTCTACTTAAAAATCTCATAGAAGAGTAAAACCATCAAAAATAATAATAAACACACACAACACACACACATCACCCATGTATTGGCAAATGACAATTGCTGTAACAATACATTAGGCATTCCACTGTTAAGGGCTATCAAAATTTCCATCAGTGGTAAAAAGATTTGTATCCAAATTTTAGTAGAATTTGATTTTCCAGAATCCAAGAAAAAGTCTCCTAGGGTTTATTTAAAGATAAATATTTGAACAAATACTTCTTAAATTTAGGAAATTCAGAACATACGATTAAAGAATATTTGCAGTGCAGACTATATTCAATCCTTCCTTCAAAATATGCCTTTGAGTACATAATTCTGTTTTCTCTATCTAAATTGAGCTGTCCTCCAAGGAAGTTTTCTAAAATGTGTGTCTCTGTGTGATAAATGTTCTAAGACCTAACATGCTTCATTGTATTTTTACTGTGCTCTCAAATTTAATCAATAATTTGGCTTGATGTATAATATCTAGTTTCAAATATCTTTTCCATCTATACAAACCCCCAGCTGTCTCCTTTATATGCTATTACTATTGAGAATTCTGCTGTCAGTATTATTCTTGTACATTTTAGGTGATCTGTTCTTCTCTTGGGCATCATTTATGCTCTTCTATGTTTTTGATATTCTTAAAACTCACCATAATGTATATGAGTGGTTTTGTGTGTGTTTTGTTTTGTTTCTGATTTCTCATGTTTGGCATCATTTTAAGTCTGGTAATTTTTATCTTTCTTTAATTCTCCAAAATTTATCTCAGTACTTATTTAAATATTTTCTTTATTTTTTTTTCTTTTCTGCTGCATTTGGGCAGAAGTCATTAATTTGTTTGTTTGTTTTTCCCAACTCATTTATTCATTTTACAGCTATATTCATCTTAGTCTCCATTTATTGTATTCTTTATTTCAACAATTTTCACTTAATTTATATTCACAGTATAGTATCTTTTCTTTGTATATGTATATCATTATTTTATCATATACTTTTAAGCTATTTTTAAAAATATTTTACTTATTTATTTGACAGTGAGAGATCACAAGTAGGCAGAGAGGCGAGCAGAGAGAGAGGAAGGGAAGCAGGCTACCTGCTGAGCAGAAAGCCCGATGTGGGGCTTGATTCCAGGACCCTGAGATCAGGACCTGAACCGAAGGCAGCAGCTTAACCCACTGAGCCACCCAGGCGCCCCTTTCAAGCTATTTTTTAAAAGTACAGTCATTCCATTTTTTTAAAGATTTTCTTTATTTATTTATTTGACAGAGAGAGATCACAAGGAGGGCAGGCAGAGAGAGAGAGAGAGGGAAGCTGACTCCCTGCTGAGCAGAGAGCCTGATGCAGGACTTGATCCCAGGACCCTGAGATCATGACCTGAGCTGAAGGCAGTGGCTTAATCCACTGCACCACCTAGGCGCCCCTAAGCTATTTTTTTAATTCCTGTTCCAATAACACTTGGATTGCCATATAAAGTTAACCACATCATCTTTTTTAGGTAAGTAATTGTACTTTTTATATGCATAGTTATTTTGGTCCATGAGTTCAGCTCCTCTTCGGATCATCAAATCTCTGTAAAGTCTGGGTATGCTAGGATTTTCTAAGCAACAATAAAATACATTGAAACCTGGTAGCTTAATTATAATAATGTTTTCTTTCTCAATCATTCACAATAGTATTACATTCTGAGTAGCTTCCTTCTATTTTGCAGCTATAGTGTTTGGAAAAACTTGAATTGTGATATTACTGTGATAATGTGAATTAGTCAGGGTTTTTCAGAGAATCGGGAAGAGAAAAAAAGGAAGATATTCTCCAGGGCCAACTCTAGAAGTGACTATTAAAACAGCTGTCCAAATTCAATTGAACAAAACTCAGAAATGCCATCTCCAGTGAAATACAAAGAAGATTATATATAGTTCTGGGCACACACATCTCATTTGACCCAATGATGTACATCAATGAAAGACTGAAGGCCAATCACCACTCCATGGGAGAATTTAAAAATAAATTTACTAATGAGGCCAAGAATTCAGAATCACAAATACTTCAAAACTAATAATAACTGCCTTCACTTGATGTTATTCTATAAGATAAATCCTACGATCAAGTTTCAATTTTAAATTCTTACAATTTTAAATTCTTAAATCCTTATGAAGAAACATCATTTGGAGGGAGCAGTTTTCATAATTTATCATCCATCAGCCTTTTTTTAAAAGATTTTATTTATTTATTGGACACAGAGAGAGATAAAGAGAGGGAGAGATCACAAGTAAGCAGAGATGCAGGCAAGCAGGGAGGGAAGCAGGCTTCCTTTTGAGCAGAGCCCGATGTGGGGCTGGATCCCAGGACCCAGAGACCATGACTTGAGATGAAGGCAGAGGCTTAACCCACCACCCACGTGATGAGAGAGCCACTCAGGTGCACCTCATCCATCAGTCTTAATTGATTGGAGGAAAACGTGTGGAGGAATAATGCCTTAGGGAGCTAATCTCTCTAAAGAATTTTCAAGTCTTTACCCCTTCAAGGTTTTTGTACAGTTCTGATAGCCTCTAAACATCCAGCTGATTTCTACAGTGACAGGCCTGTTAAAACCTGTCTTCAAACCAGGAATAGAGCTTGAAACATACCAGTCAAGAGCAACTTTGAGTCTTTTAAGGAATTTATCATCATTTCTTTGTTTTTGGTTAATATCTGAAATAGTTCCATATTACACTTGCATAATTTCTCCAGAGCTGACTTTGAAGGAGGCATTCAGTTCCAGCTAGTTCCATATTTTGGCAAGAACTATAATTCTATATATATATATAAAAACATATTTTAGGGCGCCTGGGTGGCTCAGTGGGATAAAATCTCTGCCTTTGGCTCAGGTCATGATTCCAGGTTCCTGGGATTGAGTGCCACAGTGGGCTCTCTTCTCAGCAGGGAGCCTGCTTCCATTCCTCTCTCTCTGGCTGCCTCTCCGCCTTCCTGTGATCTCTGTCAAGTAAATAAATAAAATTTTTTAAAAAACATATTTTATACCAGTTATTCATGTTTATTAACTAAGATATCACAATACAAATAATACAAAAAGTTGCTCTTTATTAATACCTTCAACCAAGATCAAAAAATATGTCATATTTTCTCCAAAAATTTTATATCATCTGATAGGTCAGATATATATAAAATTACATTTAAAGTTTTAAAAATATCAGCAAATATTTTCATTTAAATGCAAATTTGAAAAAAAATCTACTTTTCCAAACACGACTTTTTATCCTATTTTTTTTTAATTTTGTCGACAACTGATAAAATGTTTAGCGAGACTATAAATGTTAGATCGAAAAAAATGATTAATACATGTAGGTTCAAATTATTATGTTCCATTAAAAATGATTTAGTCTTTGATGAACATCTGTTTGTTAATATGTTGTATCCAGATATAGTAAATTAATGATATATATAAAATTATAGGGAAATGACACCTTCCGTTCCATTATGAGTAGAGCTTTTAAAATGCTATTTGTCACAACCTGTCATCTTGTCATTATGTAGCATTATGTAACATTTAAAAAATGTATACTCTTCACTTCAAAGTCTTTTAGAAATCTAAAACATGACTTTCTATGGTTTGTGTTTCCATATTCCTTTATTGCCAGTTGGAACAAATCCACATGCTTGGATTCAAAAGTAATAAATTCCTCTTATTTGGAAAAATGATGTTTATTTTTGTTCTCTCCCCCTTCGCAGGTGGTTTCATTTTAGCACACTTCAGAGTTATAATTTCATGCTTATTAAAAACATTTATTATGATCTACATAGATGAATGAAACTTTTATTTTATTAAATTATTTTGACAAAAAATCTGTTATTTTTAAAAATGTATTTCCTTTGAAGGGTTAATTTAGAACGTTCAGAGAGGATCTAGGAGTGCGGTATTATGCAGTTTTTAAGTAGGTATGAAATGGTTATTTATATGATTGTTTCTTTAAGGCTTATGTATATTGTCCATTATATGCTATAAAATATTTTGAAAGTAAATTTAAGGTATGTTTTACATAGTTTATATTTTGGAAAAAAAATTATTGAAATGACTTATGAAATTCAGTATACTCTCAACATTAATTTATTCTGAAATTTACCAATTGTCTATTGAACCTATTATATGGCAGATATTAATTACTTCAGACTACACTGGTAAATGAAATACTTGGCTTTGTAGAACTTTTATTTTCATGGGTGAGACAATTAAAAGCTATAAACCTTAATAAAAATTGCATAGTGCATTCAAAATTGATGAGTATAATGGGGAAAAAGAAAAATTCGATCAGGGTGAGAAAAATCAAGGTTGCTAGGCAGGGGATGGGGAGTTAAAATTTTTAATAGGAAGATCAGGGTAGTTACAATGAAGCTGACAATTGAACAAAGGTATGGAAAGGTGATGAATTTGCCCAGAACTATCAGCAATAAGGTCACTCCAGACAAAGGAATTGGCTATCTTGAAGGCCATAAGGTTGGATCATGCCTGGCATATCTGAGGAATAGCAAGGAGGCCACTGTGAGTGACTGAAGAGTAGCAGGGAAAGAGGTCACAGAGGTTAAATGAGTGGCTAGATCATGTAAAAGCTTAGAAGTCATTGTAAAACTCTGGCTTTTATATTTGGAAACTTACTGTGTGATAGAATTTCTGCTAATAACTGAGAGTTCAAATGTCCATAAAATTTCAAGGATTCTCATTGTAGTAAGACAGAATAAAGAAAAAGAGTTCATATTTTCACATGGTGAAAGGAAGCTATGGGAGCACAGAAGAAGGCACTAAAATCTCACCAATATATTTGGTGACTGTGACTATATATAAATTTGTATTTTCTAGATTTTTTATAGTCATGGAATCACACAGTATATATTATTCGTTGCCTGGCTTTTCTTTTCTCAGCATCATTATTTTGAGAATCTCCAACTGTTAATAGTTCATTTTGATGTTGAATAGTAATCTCTTTAATGAATAGATCATCCATATCCTTTTGGTGACATGTCTCTTCCATTATTTCCTTCACATGTAAAATTGGATACTCTGTTTGGTTATTAGTAAGGTTTTTTATTTTTATTCATTTTCTAATAATCAGAATAGATGTCCATTATCAGATATATAATTTGCAAATCCCTTCTCCATCTTTACGGTTTCTCAATGGAGAGAGAGAGGAGGAAGCAGGCTCCCTGCTGAGCAGAGAGTCCGATGCGGGACTCAATCCCAGGACCCTGAGATCATGACCTGAGCCTAAGGCAGCGGCTTAACCCACTGAGCCACCCAGGCGCCCCGAATAGTAATCTCTTTAATGAATAGATCATAATTTGTCTTTGCTCTATTGATGGACATTGATAAACATTTCCATTGTTTTCAATTCTTAAAAATAAAGCTGCTATGAAATTCATATACAAGTCCTTGTATGAACATAGGGTTTGTTTCTCTTGGTTAAATGCCTAGAAGTAAAATGGCTATTTGTGTAACTGCAACATATTTTGCATTTAAAAAAATGTTCAGACTATTTCCCAAAGTGGTTGTATCATGATATATGCCAACAACAGTTTAGATTTTTTGTTGCTTCTCAATCTAGCTCAGACGAAGTACAATTAGCCTTTATAATTTTAGCCATTCTAATAGATATGTAAGCATGTCTCATTATGATTTTAATTTGTATTTCTTTAATGCCTAAATGTTGAGAAATTTGTCATGTGCTTATAAGCCATCCATATCCTTTTGGTGACATGTCTCTTCCATTATTTCCTTCACATGTAAAATTGGATACTCTGTTTGGTTATTAGTAAGGTTTTTTATTTTTATTCATTTTTTAATAATCAGAATAGATGTCCATTATCAGATATATAATTTGCAAATCCCTTCTCCATCTTTACGGTTTCTCAATGGAGCTTTGATAGCTGTGTCTTTCAAGAAATATACTACTTCTTTCCTGTTACACGGAGGTATGACTAGAACATTATCAATGTTGACCTTTGCAAAGAAAATCATGGCTTAAGATATATGTAGTCAGCAGTTGTTGGGAGTGTTCACCATCCTTGCCTCTAACTCATCTCTCACTGCCCACACATTCAGATATAGGGGAATATTGATTGACAAAATATTAATTGCCAAATAACACTAGTTGGAGAATAAGAAAAATGCAGGCACCTGATTATATAATATTACTTAAATAAAATATGTTTTTATAAGTGCTATTGGAAGTAAATTCCTCAATACTTTAATCACACAGAATGATGGAATCCTAGATTTTTTTTCTTGTATTTACTAAGAAAATGATCATGCCTCAAGTATATTAAAATGGAATAGGGAAAATTAAAAATTGTTTTAAGTTGATTTGCGTGTGTTGTGCGTATGTGAGAGAGAAAGTGAGAGAGAAATAGAAAGAGAGAAAAAGAGAAAGGGAAAGACAGAGAGGTGGCTGCAGTGAATTATGAGTTGCAGGATAGATTTTAAAGTTTTGTCATTTGCTTTCTACATTTCCTTTTCCTTAGGTTCAAGAGAACAATCAGTAATATCTCAGATGCCTGCTGGTAACATCAGCAGAAAGAGTTAGAGGTTTCCAGAAAATTAAAGATGAGATATAGTTTTCCTGACATAAGAAAAGTCATTTTTTGTCCCCAGCTATTTTCAATGATCTATACCCCACCTGTGTACTTGCCCAAGCACACTTCTTCCAAAATTTCCTGGGAGGCTCTTACAAAGAAATGCAAAAACCTCACTAGTTAAGGATTTTGGGGGAACAAGGCAATGGGAAAACTAACAGTCACCACCAGACCAGGAAATAGCCTAAGCTATTGAGACAATAAATCAGTGGTAAAACTCCTAGTGCTATTTCAAAAGTAATCAAGGCCTTGCATTCCTTGTCCCAGAAAATGAGTCCAAGACCCCATCTAGTTTATATCTGCTCTTGAAGCCTGCAGAGTCCCTTTCCCTTGTCCAACAGTTACCTCTGCTTTATTCTAACGTTGAAGTTTCTGCCCTCGGTGGAATACAAGCTTCATTCAGGTGAACATGCAATACATATTGCACAAATACATATGTGGATGTGCATGCATCCACAACCCTATGACCAACCATACACGGGATAATAAAACTCTCCCTTCTTAAATACTAAATAAAAATCTCTCTCCTGTTCAAACAGTCAAGGCTTTGGAACTTATTCCCTGTGATCTCCTTGTATGTTGTAAACAAAGATTCCTTTGTTTGACAACTCCACCTGTTTCTGTGATTCACCAAAGACTGACCTCAGTTAGTTCTGTTACTGTAATGGCTTTCACTACTCTGATTCTACCTCTGCAAGTCTCCAAATTTAACTATTTTTTTCTCCCAATTCCGCATGTTCTTGGCTTTAAACTGCAACTCTGAAGAGATGCTTTGCTTGTTTTAAAAAAAATCAAGAAAAGGGAGTAGTAGTCAACATTGTTACTTTGAACTTCCTGCCCTAAGGGGCTCTCCTGTTGTTTCTCTTTGACTTCCTGGACTGAAACGACAGAAATTTGGCAATACATCACTCCCCAATCCAGATTACTGACAGAACAGTTTAGACTCTTAGAAAAATATTAGTTTAAAAGATCACATAATTAAATACTTAAGCATGTAGGGTAATATAGGGGTTTACAAGAAATATATTTTGGTCATCTGAATATTTGGTTTTCAACCATGGCTACTGACTCACAGCTCCTAAAACTCTTGGAATTTCCTGTGATAAGGGTGAGAGAGGTGTGTTTTGTTATGTTAATGAAGTGACCTTCAGACCTCACTCAAGGCAAGGGCTGTTTGCCTGAAGGACCAACCACTTGGTGAAAGCCTTCATAACTTTTTGCCCAACAAGCCTCCCCTTCCTCCCAATTCAGGATTATTTGGGGAGGGAAGAGGAGCTGGAGATTAGATCAGCAAATGACAAAGATTTAGTCAGTCATGACTATGTCATGAAGCCTCCACAGAAAACCTGAAAGGACTGGGTTCAGAAAGCTTTTAGTTTGTTAAATGTATAAAAAGGCAGGATGAGTGGCAGTCTTACAGAAGGTAATAGAAGCTCTGTGCCCATTCTCCATACCTTGCCCTGGGCACTTCTTTATCTATCTATTGATTTAAATCTTCTATTATATCTTTTAATAAGCTGGCAAACATAAAGTAAGTATTTTTCTGAGTTTTGTGAGCCCCTGTAGCAAATTAAAAGAACGTAAGAAGTAGGCCATTGGGACCTCCAACCTGTAGTTGCTCAGTCACAAGCACAGGTAATAACCTGGGGCCTACAGTGAGACTGGCATCTGAGATGGGGTTGGAGATAGTCTTGGAGGACTGATCCCTTAACTGATGAAATCTTACACTATGTTCAGGTAGATAGTGTCAGAATTTAGTTGAATTCTTGGATATCTTGCTGTTGTCTGAAAATTATTTGGCATTGTTGGTATGATGTCCTTGAAAGACACCCCCCCCCAGTCGTTAAGTAATTAACTGCTCTTTTGTTGTGTAAAAGTACCCCTCCTCCCCTTGCAATGAAAAGACCCTTCCCCCAGGGTTGAATTCAATGTAACTGCTCTTTTGCCTTTCTATAACCGCTTGGCTTTTAGGGCATGACACTTGACTCCTGTTTGAACAAGATACCCTCTCCTAATAGCCGGGGCATGGTCCCGTAGGTCACGTAGGCAAGGGGGCTGCATGGTCCCCTAGATCACGTAGGCAAGGGGGCTGCATGGTCACATAGGTCACGTAGACAGGATGCCTTTCTGCCCAGTAATAAGGTAAAACTTCCCCTCTTTGTTTCCCCTTCCCGCTTTTCTCTTCCCGCGAGGGGTGTCTTCCAGGGCCAATCCACTAACACCAAGTATGCCTTTTTCAAAAGTTCGAACTGTCCACCAATCAGTTGCGCCCCACCCAAAACTTGTTTGTACCTTCCTATAAAAGACCCCGCTTCACTCCGGTCGGTGTGCTCGGTTTTGCACAGCAAAGGAAACAGTTAACAAAATCAAAAGACAACTGACAGAATGGGAGAAGATATTTGCAAACGACATATCAGATAAAGGACTGGTGTCCAGAATCTATAAGGAACTTAGCAAACTCAACACCCAAAGAACAAATAATCCAATCAAGAAATGGGCAGAGGACATGAACAGACATTTCTGCAAAGAAGACATCCAGATGGCCAACAGACACATGAAAAAGTGCTCCATATCACTCGGCATCAGGGAAATACAAATCAAAACCACAATGAGATATCACCTCACACCAGTCAGAATGGCTAAAATCAACAAGTCAGGAAATGACAGATGCTGGCGAGGATGCGGAGAAAGGGGAACCCTCCTACACTGTTGGTGGGAATGCAAGCTGGTGCAACCTCTCTGGAAAACAGCATGGAGGTTCCTCAAAATGTTGAAAATAGAACTGCCCTATGACCCAGCAATTGCACTATTGGGTATTTACCCTAAAGATACAAACGTAGTGATCCAAAGGGGCACGTGTACTCGAATGTTTATAGCAGCAATGTCCACAATAGCCAAACTATGGAAAGAACCTAGATGTCCATCAACAGATGAATGGATCAAGAAGATGTGGTATATATACACAATGGAATACTATGCAGCCATCAAAAGAAATGAAATCTTGCCATTTGCGACAACATCGATGGAACTAGAGCGTATCATGCTTAGCAAAATAAGTCAAGCGGAGAAAGTCAACTATCATATGATCTCCCTGATATGAGGAAGTGGTGATGCAACATGGGGGCTTAAGTGGGTACGAGAAGAATAAATGAAAGAAGATGGGATTGGGAGGGAGACAAACCATAAGTGACTCTTTATCTCACAAAACAAACTGAGGGTTGCTGGGGGGAGGGGGTTTGGGAGAAGGGGGTGGTATTATGGACATTGGGGAGGGTATGTGTTTTGGTGAGTGCTGTGAAGTGTGTAAACCTGGTGATTCACAGACCTGTACCCCTGGGGATAAAAATATATGTTTATAAAAAATAAAAAATTATATTTAAAAAAAAAGACAATCTCTTCTCTCCTTAGAGAACTATGGTATCATCTTTCTTTGAGAGAGAGTTAGGCCCATTGGTTTCCTCTCTCTTTTTTGCAATGCATATCAGGGAACATGAAGAAACCATAGCTACCAATAAGAACTGAAGCTGACAGAGACTTGAAGAAAAGGGAAATTCATTAGGAAAGAGTAAAATGTATAGGTTGCCTCAAGAATATAAAAACAACCCAAACATACATCCTCAAAAATCACAGACTTGGACCATCTTAAAACCTGTATTGTGTCCCCCACAAGGACATTCTAACCTCCAATGTGACAGTACATGGAGACAGGATCTTTAGAGTGGTCATTAAGATTAAAGGAGTTCGTTTGGATGGGGCACTTATAGGACTAGTGTCCTTATATGAAGAGAAAGAGACATAAGGATGAGTCTACACAGAGAAAGAGGCTATGTTAGTTCAACCAAGAAGATGGCTCTTAGTAAGCCAATGAGAAAGGCCTCAGGAGAGACCAAACCTACAACACTGTGATCTTGGACTTCCAGCCTCTAGAACTATGAGAAATAAATTTCTATTATTTAAGCCAAAAAAAAAAAAAAGAAGTCACTTAAGGACATAGTCATCTGGATACCAGCAAAGCATTAAAATTATCAATATAAAAGAGGTGTAAGATGTAGGTGATACGTGTGGAACAAAAGCTAGAGAAAAAATTAGATTTCCTTACTACTCATAGCCTGTTGACAAGTCCTTGAAGTTCCTCTGGGGACTCAGCTGCTTCCATGTGGACACATCTACTCAGGGCAAAAAGCATTCTTAGTCCACCCCCCCAGGATACTGAAAATCTACTTTCACATGTAAAAATTACTTTGGAAACTTCTTTATCTCTATTCCCCACCCCTGCCCTCAAGATATACATTGGCAATCATCTCCCAAGCATATACCCACTGATACACATCAGAAGAGTCTCTTCCCTGAGTTTTTACTAAATAGTAAGAAATGACCTTTCCCTAACAATAGCTAGCCCCCTCAAGGTCCTGGAAACCTTGTTTATAAAATACCTTGGAGGCTTGTGCTATCCCTAACCTCCTCCCAAATTGAAAGTATATAATCAGCCACTCTTCATGACCCTCTCTCTCTACTCCAAATAAATGAATACATATTTTTTTAAATAAAATAAAATAAATGACGTTTTTTTAAAATGAAAGAAGAAAAAGGAAAGAAATATTTGAATATTAATGTACATCTATTTCTCAAGCATAAAATAGTCAAGACACTGGATTAAAACTTACATACAAAAAAAGAAAGAAAATATTCATAACTATAGTTGACTCTATGAATCCCAAACTAGGGCATACATACCAAAGACAAAAAAAAATCATAAGTGTTAGAGAGAAAAAAAATAATTCATTAATAAAGAAACAAGAATCCGACTGACAGAAATTTTTTAAATAACATCAGATATAAAAAAGAATGAAGTAATAGCTTTATTATTTTGAAAAAAATAATCACAAATGTAAACATTTAGATCCTTATAAAATGTCATTGGAATAGGAAGGCATAATAAAAAAAAAATATTTTCAGGAATACAGACCACAGATAATTTGCCTTAATTTGTGTAGGCAGCACTTAAATACTAATATTTTAACAGTTAAAATGTACTCTATGACCTATGGGGTGGGGTAAAAGAGGATGACCAAGTCATCTTGAAATAATTCAGTTTTATGAAAAAAGTAAAAAAGTAAAACGATCGAAAAAAAGACTTGAAGAAAAGAGAGATAAAACATATGCATAATAAAAATAAATAAATAAATAAACAACTGGAGTGCCTGGGTGACTTAGTCGGTTCAAGTTGTCTGCCTTCAGCTCAGGTGATGATCCCAGGGTCCTGGTATTGAGCCCTGCATCAGGCTCCCTGCTCATTGGAGAGTCTGCTTCTCCCTCCCATTGAGAAAAATAATTTGACTTATTTATTTGAGAGAGATAATCTTTAAATTTTACTTATTTATTTGAGAGAGAGTGAGAAAAGAAAAACATGCACACAGGAGGGGGAATAACAGAGGGAGAGGGAGAAGCACCCCACTGAGCAGGGAACCCCCTGCGGGGCTCTATCCCAGGACCCGGGTATTATGACCTGAGCTATAGGTAGACACTTAACTGACTGAACCACTCAGGTACCCCAATCAATACAATCTTTAAAAATAATAATAATAATAATAAGTAATATTTCATATAGTATGATTTTTTTAATGTAACACTTGGTATAAAAACAGGATGACATACTTGTCTAATAATAGCAAAAGACTTTGATAAGTTTAGATACAGTAGTACATAAAAAATTTAACTTTCTTCATTAACTGATAATTTAATTAGATTAAATTAAGAGACATCAAAATTTAGAGAATCTAATAGTCCTGATCTATTAATAAATGTAGCCATCCTGACCCCAAAACAATAGTCTTCAGTAAGTATATAAGCATAAGTTGAACATTTACACAAACAGGCCATTATTTAGGCCAGAAGTATATGCCAATAAATTCCTAGAGTTAAATATCAGGCTATATTTTCCAAGAATAAGGCAATAAAATTAGAAAACAATGACCAAAATATTAAATTCATATAATTGGAAGTTAACTTCATACCTAAAAAGAAATAATACAGCTAATTCAGAAATTTTTAGAATTACAGTACTTTGGTAATATCAACTCTCAAAATGAGTAACGGACAGGTGAGGCTAGGGAGGAAGAGATCCATAGGGAACTTTGTGAACAGGCTCTCAGAAATCCCCAAAATGTGATGTGGTAAAGAGATAAATTGGACCACCCTACCCCAGGAAGAGCACCCTGATCTAGGCATGTGGGATGGAGGACCACCCTGCCCTAGGTGTATGGAGTGGGTCATGTGGGGTGGGTGTCTCTATGATAAACACCTGTAACCAAAAAAGAATAATCAGACCCTCAAAAGGAGGTAAGCCATTGCAGGAGTTATTGATAGAGATGTTAAAAGGATTAAAGTTGCCTGGTTACCTTTTTATAAAAAATAAACCCTGAAGGCACTCATTGTTAACTGTGTGGGGACCCCTCTTAGTTGTGAGAGCTTTTTCTATATATTCACTTGATAAACTTCTGTCACTTCCTCACTCTCCATTGCCCACGAGATTCCTTCTTTGACTCCAAGAGACAAGAACCTAGCTCTCCCACATCATTCCCTAGAGTTAAGTATCAGGCTATATTTTCCAATGATAAGGCAATAAAACTAGAATAGAATGACCAAAATATTAAGTCCATGTAACTGGAAGTTAACTTTATACCTAAAAAGAAATACAGCTAATTCAGAAATATTTAGAATTACTGTACTACGGTAATATCATTTGTGAAAATAAGTGACAATAATTAAAAGTATGAAAGAAATCTAAAGGTTTAATTGTATTAATTCAAAAGAAAAACAAAACAATACAACAAAAACACCAAAGCATAAAACAACAAAACAAAACAAAAAGAATATAAAGGCAAAACCTAAGAACAACAGCAGTCATAACAAAATATTATAGAAACAAGCAAATTTTTGGAATAGATTAATAAGAAAGATTTGACCAATGAGTACTGGTCAGGAATACTCAGAGATGATGAAGATAAAATAAAATACTAAATGAAATGTATAAAAACTAAATTATAGACCTAAGAGACTGATTAAAAATGCTTCTAGAAAAAGAGTCTCATTTGAAGACAATAAAATTAATAGCACCATAGAGAAAACTGTATTTGTGACATAGGGGATCAATTAGAGATGATAAAGTATTTCCTTAAATATCAAGATAACAATTAGACTCAGTGGCTCAGTCAGCTAAGCCTCTGCCTTCACCTCAGATCATGATCCCAAGGCCCTGAGACTGAGCTTGACTCCCTGCTTGGTGGGAAACCTGCTTCTTCTTTTCCCTCTCCCTCTGCAGCTTCCCCTGCTTGTGCTTGTTCTCTCTCTCTCTCACTCTCTCTCTCAATAAATAAAATTTTAAAAGTTAAAAAAAATTAAGAAATAAGCATCAAAGATTAATCCATAAGGTAAAAATATTTATTAAAGTGATTAATTAATTTATATTAAAATTAAATATTTCCTTGCAATTAAGTGCAGTGTGGAGAAAAAGTTACTAGACAACTGACATAGGAATGAACAATACTTAAAATATTTAAAACTGACAAGGAATTATTAGATTTAGACTCCATGATGATCTCTATGTATGTGCATATAAAACACCTTAAAATACTTTGTAGGAATGTGCTACAGGAAATTAAAGAGACAGGGAGATAAAGGGGGAAAAATAGCTCAACTTGAAATGACTAGTTGGCTGCCACTGTGTTTTATTTACATTTTCCACCACTTTTTTGGTCAATGAAATTATTTTACATGTATCTATTATTATCTTGTAGGACATGTTACACTAATATCATTATTAATGAAGTTGAGAATAAGAATATGATGCCTCATTTCATCATAATTGTTAAAAATGATCCCTAAGCTGGTAAATGCAGGAAGCCAGAAACAAACAAATAATAATTAGCACCAGTTCAAAAGCTTGTCCACCTGGAACCTGTAAGAAAATCCAACTAGATCCTGAAAATGATGAGTGATTTGAGGAAACTGGACAGGGATATAGATTTCCAGATGCTTTTTACTTATAATGGCAATAGCAACTTAGACAAGGTAATGGAAAAAAATCTATTAATTGGCAGTAGGAAAATTATTAAAAAAATATAAACCATAAGCCAATGAACTTGGAAAAATTATGAAGAATCTACATAAACATAAAATGAAACAATATATATTTGCCAAGGCACAATCACATTTTAAAAAATAAGTTGAAAGGGGAACAATATGCCATAATACATATATCAATGTTTTTCATAGAAGTTTAGTATAAAAAATAAACATTTTAAATAATTTATTTGGAAATTGATATCACATATCTGAAAAACTTGGAAGAAGAAATGGATAACCATGACTAATCAAATGTAGCAGAAAAATGATTTACAATAATAGATAAAAGCTATTCAAAAATGTAGTGAATATTGGCCAAAGCTTAGAAAAATCGATAAAATATAAAATGTAAAATGAATTCATGAATGAAAAACAGAATCCCATTAAATCTAATTTGGAAAGAACTAATATTTTTTTTTTTTTGCCTGAATCTGCTCTGCCTTTCATTAGGTGGGACACTGACCAAGCCCACTCAGCTCCTCTCTCATGCCCATTAATAGAAAAGTCAGGAACATTAATTACTTCTGGGATGAATTTTAACCACTGTGGATAGGATGCAGAAGCCAGTGGGTTAAACAGATTCTTTCTTGTTTCAGGAAAATAATTCTGAGATGTATTCTGTGCATTAGGATTGATGCTCAGTTGTCCACAATCATAATCCACTCAGTCTGAACTCATATATGTTTCTCCTGGACCACTTAGCTCTTCTCATTCTCTCCTCTTCCACGTGATCAAATCCCAAAATAATTATTTAGGTTGTGTATGCAAGTCCTGATTTTGAAGGGAAACTCAGTTACAGAAAGAGATGAAAATAAAGATACAGGGAAAAAAATGGGGCACTTGGGTGACTCAATTAGATAAGCATCTGACTCTTGATTTCAGCTCAGGTTGTTATCTCAGGGCGATGAGATGAAGCCCCTTTAGGCTCTGTGCTGGGCAAGGAGGTTGCTTAAGATTCTCTCTTCTTATCCCTTTCCTTCCACCCCTCACCTCCCATGCTGTCTTTCTCTTAAATAATAAGCACTTCTGAACTATCTTAGATTCTGTACCTTCTCTCCAGTCATGAACCTATCACTGTCTTTAACTCTTGAAAACTTCATTAGACAAATTAATGTGATGAAGGAAGCAATATGAGAAAGCCTATTAATCTGATGAGCATGGAACTGAACAAACCCTATAGATACTTTCCCTTTGATTTCTAGCCTATCAATACCTACAGTGAGTCACATACACTCAAGATTATTGTTTTTATTGTATACTTCATATATTCATTAATTTTTGACTCATTATCATTTTGTTGAAGTGTTAAACTATGGTAATAAACAAACTTTTAATTAACTTTTCCTCCTAGGATACAAATATAACTTGCACTTGAGCTTTAGCTAATTTTATGTTCTAAAATTGCCAAAACACAATGATCAAGGTTTCTAGATTATTTACTGTATTTTCTACTATATAATATTGTTCTATCTCTTCTGTATAAAGAAAATGAATGCTTGGGGCTCTTGGGTGGCTCAGTGCGTTAAAGCCTCTGCCTTCTGCTCAGGTCATGATCCCAGAGTCCTGGGATAGAGCCCCACATCAGGCTCTCTGCTCATCAGGGACCCTGCTT
This sequence comes from Mustela nivalis, assembly GCF_964662115.1. NCBI lineage: Eukaryota > Metazoa > Chordata > Mammalia > Carnivora > Mustelidae > Mustela > Mustela nivalis. The sequence continues at coordinate 178,129 of NW_028135540.1, read as the reverse complement.
CCCTTCCTTTCTCTCTGCCTGTCTCTCTGTCTACTTGTGCTGTCAAATAAATAAATAAAATCTTTAAAAAAAGCAAATGAATGCTTGATAACTAAATGAATGCTTTTCTGAATAAATTAAATATGGCAATAGCATTTTATTTTATCATGCTTTACATATTAAACTATAATATTATATCACTAGTCTACAAATAATCTACTCACATAGTGATTTGGAAGCTTTTATTTTTTTTATTATTTTTTTTTAGATTTTATTTATTTATTTATTTGACAGAGAGAGATCACAAGTAGGCAGAGAGGCAGGCAGAGAGAGAGAGGAGAAAGCAGGCTCCCTGTGGAGCAGAGAGCCCGATGCGGGACTCGATCCCAGGACCCTGAGATCATGACCTGAGCCAAAGGCAGTGGCTTAACCCACTGAGCCACCCAGGCGCCCGATTTGGAAGCTTTTAGCAAAAGAATTCTTCCTCCTGATTGTAGTATAAAAGGCACAGAAATATACAGAAGACTCCCAGGATAGAAAGTTAAATCCAGTTATCCGTGATGCCTTGAGTAGGACCTGACCTATGTATGTCCTGGGATGCACTAGTAACTGTTACATGTGATAGGATTATATTTAATATATACAGTTTCATTTACTTCACAAAGGAGATATAAATTTGAGAATAAAATATTTGATGAATCTATAAAGTCTATATCTATTTGTAACCAATGTGGTAGAATTAAGATGTTAATTTGAAAAAAAAATTTCATTGAACACATACACATATTCAATTGTTTTTATATATATAAACAGCATTATTTATTTATGTAAATAAATGCATTGTCAGTAAAATCCATTTACTTATCAATCATAAGGGTACTTTTAAGTACTAAGAATAAGAAATATGTGAAAAGATAAGTGTTCAAGAGTGCAGTTTGTGGTAATTAATACAATATGATAGGCTCATAAAAAAGATATATTACTTGAACTTAAAAGCTTCTATAATTAAGCAATGACCACTTGAAATTTGTAATTAGTCTTGCTGCAGTTTTTCCTTGCACTTATTGCCCTTCCCCAGAAGTTCATTAAGAATTTCTGTGAATGTCCTTATGTTTAATCTCATTCATAGATTCCACTGCTGCTCACAAAACAAAGCCAAAAAGAGAGGTGACTCTATGTGGCACTCCATCCACAAGCAATACATTCATAAATAATTAAAAAGCTCTCTACTTCATTTGTTACCCATTCAGCTGATAATTTAAATGAGTAACTGAGGCCATTTTATCAGCACTTTTAATAGAATGCGACTCAGAAACTTCACAGTGTTATTTAAGAAGAAATGCTCATGTGGTAAGGTTTTTATTTTTTTTTAATCAACAAAATAATTTTCAAATATTAAAACCAAATGTCTCCTTTTCCTCCAAGTTTCCTTGCTACATCAAAGTTATAAATAAATACATTACAATCGTATTTTGAGTAGTAGATAAAAACAAATGTTTTGAGGGGCGCCTGGGTGGCTCAGTGGGTTAAGCCACTGCCTTCGGCTCAGGTCATGATCTCAGGGTCCTGGGATCGAGTCCCACATCAGGCTCTCTGCTCCACAGGGAGCCTGCTTCCTCCTCTCTCTCTCTGCTTGCTTCTCTGCCTACTTGTGATCTCTCTCTGTCAAATAAAAAAATAAAATCTTTAAAAAAAACAAATGTTTTGAAACTGTCTGTGGGTTGAGTGTCTGGGTTAACTTGTATAAATATCTGATCTCAATGTATTTAGACTTTATTAGATGGTTGTTTTTAGACTATTTAAAAATACATGCTCAGATAATGACAACATTATTTTATTTATTTTAATAAATAAATTATTTTATTTAATTATGTTTAGATATTTATTTATTAAATTAATGATTTAATATTTAACAATCTAAATTTGAAATATTTTAAATTCTAAAAAATAGTTATTTAATTAAATCGATATATTTAATATAAATATTTAATAAATTATTTAATCATTATTATAATTATGCAATACATTATGTATTGTGTAATAATTGCATTTTAATAAATAAATAAATAAATGTATTATTTACATTATTTTATTTTACTTTATTTTATTTAGTTGACAAAGAGAGGGAGAACGCAAGCAAAGGGAGCTGCAGGCAGAGGGAGAGGGAGAAGTAGGCTCCCAGCTGAGCAGAAAGTTCAAACTGGGGTTCCATCCCACGACCGTGGGATCACCACCTGAGTCAAAGGCAGATGCTTAACTGACTGAGCCATCCAGATGCCCAAGGCTTTGTATTCTTTGCTTCTAAATATTGATGCTGCTTCATCTCTGGAGTTAGTAAATTGATGCTGAGAATTCATATCAAAGAATTGATAGTAGCTGTTAAGCAGAAACATGTAATTTACGGGAAAAAAAAAAGAACAGAATGAAGAGAAAGGCCAAAAGTCAAAAGCATATTAATATAAAATTTAATTAGATAAATAAAGCTGGTATTCCTGAAGGGGGCTAATAAAAGAGCTGCAAAGAGCTGATAGGATTAGGAAAATTGTCCACTCCTGGTCATTTCATAATTTTAAACTATTCCTTATTAATAAATATACTTAGTTCCAGAAACACAACCACATAAGGACATTTCCACCAAGTTTCCTCTAACAGCATTTACAAATTAGACGTTCAAACAATGTAGTTTTTTACATGTTGCATCTGTATCTTAAAGTTTAAACACTTTCTGTGACACATTTTCTAACAATGAAAATATATATATATATATATATATACCTTATCCCTAAATGGAAAATATATATATATATATAGAAACCTTATCCCTAAATGAAACCTTTCTTTGTTTATTAGCTTAAATAGGTAAATTAGCAACAACAACAACAACAAACAGCTAATATTATAGAGGTAGGAACAATTTACCTTTTCATTCATTGCTATTTTCTAAAAATTCCTATTTTATTTTTTCTCAAGTCTGTCATAATAATTTTCTAAATCTCCTGCCTTATTCAATTTTTTTCTTTTAGTGGAAATCTCTATTTCATATTTATTTTCTCTTCCTCCACTCTTTGCTCTAATAATTCAATGTATTATTAGATTTTCTGTTTTTCTCTTTATCCAGATATATCTTTTCTTTCTTTCTTTTCTAAATAATTTGATTTGCTGGCATTTTACATCAGTACATGCTTTCTTATGGATGTTAGAAATGTCTGTGGAACTTCTAGAAGAATAAACTTTTTTACCTTTAAGAAGTTTACAGTCTAGAGTGCCTGGGTGGCTCAGTTGGTTAAGTGTCTTCCTTCAGCTTAGGCCATGATGCCAGGGTACTAGGATCCAGTCCTGCATCAGCTGCCTGCTCAGCAAGGAGTCTGGTTCTTCCTCTCCCTCTGCCCCTCCCTCTCTCTCTCTAATAAATAAAAAAAATCATTAAAAAAAAGACTTACTGAAATCTGAGACTGAATTACTAAATTCAGTCTTAATATAAGACAGTTAAACAAAGCAATGATCACAACTGGAAAATTTATTCAGATCATGGTTTAACATTTTTGGTTGACACAGGACCTCTTTCAGTAACAACTTTCCCTAAATATCAATTTCTTTTTAAGGCAAAAAATTTTGACAAGAAATCCAGATCCTTCTCATCATTTTCATATCAATTTAATGTGACATCCTCGGAGTATATAATCAAATATGTAATTATTCTATCTGTTGCCTTGTATATTGCCTGTATCTTTTTCAGACTCAAAGTTCCATTGAGGTAGAGTTTTTTTGTTCTGTTTTTAAAGCAGAGATTTTTAAAGTGTTTGATATATACAAGATGCTTAATAAGTGTTTACAAAACCTATGTATTTCAGAAGCCTTAAACAGGCTTTAAAATAATGTAGGTGATATTAGTAGTCATATCAAACAATTTGTAGGTTTCAGTCATGTAAATAACTACATTTCTCAGAGACAGAGAAACATACAAATGATCTGGGTCCAGTAGGATAATGCTAGCATGTGTTGTAAATTCTCTTATATGACCTTATTCTTGCAAGAATTGGTTATGTGGCAGAAAAAAAGGTATCACTATCTTATACTTTATGATTTAAAGAGATTTATGGAAGTTGTTAATTTCTTACACTACCCCTTTGTTTCAGTGGACCCAATTTCTGTGGTAATGGTGAGAGGAAAGTAGGCAATTTAGGCAGCAGCAAAAATCTCCTACAAGGCACTATAAAATAAGGCTTGTTCTAGATCATGGGTCTGTCCAAAGGGGAATGTTAAGGGGTAGAATGGATGATGGATGCATTGTGGACTTATAACTATAAGATTAATACTGTTATGCCCCAATAATGGGTCTATAATTAAAGGAGCGAGACTGATGTAAAGCGAAGGTCAAGCAAAGCCTTATTTCATGCCAAGCATCAAGAATCTAACCGAACGTTCAGAGCCACACCTCTTATGAGAGAAGGCAACCCTTCACTGTTTCACAGTCTAGCTTTTAAGGGCAAAGGCCATGAAGTCAGGCCTGGCCACGCACAGGTGACCAATGAGATTTTAACACACACAGGAAACTCCACAGTGAGGCTAGGTGACCAATTGAGGTTCAATTTACCCTAGTATAGACATTTGACCCAGCCTATTACACCTTGATTAGGATTGGTGCCAAAACGGTTCCCAAAGGGCAGAGGAGTGGGGCATACTCCTTAGTATCTAGGGAGACAATATGCAAACACCGCCCCCCCCCTCCCGCTGATTGATGTCTCCACCTGGCCTGACCCACCCTTGTATATGGGCTTTGTTACCTGGAGCTGATTTCCAGGTCTTGTTTTTAAGTGAATCCCCTGGGGGAAGGGGAGCAAGGACAGTTTCAGGGTTAACCTCAATGGAAGCCTCTTGCTAAAATATAAAAATATAAAATAGGTCCTTACATTACAACAACTCAGTAGGGAAAGTCCCTGTGTGGTGATAAAAGAAGTGATGTAACTTGCATTGCACATTTTATTTTTAAAACGTGTAAGTTGTATTTTTCCCTGCCATGAGATCATACTTTATCTTCATCTCTGTCTACTAGTTTAAAACTAGTTAAACAAACTCAACAATTTTTTTAAAAAATATTTTATTTATTTATTTAAGAGCAAAAGCCAGAGAGAGAGAGAGAGAAAGAGCGCATGAGCAATATGGGGCTCGATCCCAGGACTCTTGAGATCATGATCTGAGCCAAAGGCAGACACTTAACTGACTGAGCAAATGAGACTCCCACAAACTCAACAATTTTATAAAATTTTTATTTGTTGGGGTGCCTGGCTGGATCAGTCAGTAAAATATGTAACTCTTGATCTTGGGGTTGTACGTTTGAAATCCACCTTGGGTGTAGAGGTTTTTAAAAATAAAATCTTAAAAAAAATTTTTTTTTCATTTTTATATTTAAGCCGTTGTATGGCAGTGTTGATCACTATATTGTACACCTGAAACTAATATTAACCTTATTTTAACTAACTGGAATTTAAATAAATCTTTAAAAATAAAATAAAAATAATAATCATAAAAATAAAAAGAGGAAAAATTATTTGGCAGGCAATTTTCTTAATTGAATTATTATTTATTATTATCATAGTCTGTGTGTGTCGGTGGGAAGTGGCTGGTATTCCAGTGAGTTCCATATCTGTGTTACACTGAGGTCCATGTCTGTAGTCAGTCTTTTTTTTTCTTTTAATTTATTTTCAGTGATCCAAAATTCATTGTTTATGCACCACACCCAGTGCTTCATGTAATAAATTCCCTCCTTAATACCCACCACTGGGCTCACCCAACCACCTGCCACCCTCCTCTTCAAAACCCTCAGTTTGTTTCTCAGAGTCCACAGTCTCTCATGGTTTGTCTCTCCCTCCGATTTCCCCCAGCACACTTCTCTCCATCTCCCAGTGTCCTCCACGTTATTCCTTATGTATTGAGTCTTATAAAAACTTTTATTTCTTTCCCTATTCTGCTTTGCATATGCTTACCTTAGATGTTAAAATGTTATAAACCCTCCTGCCTGGTCCATTTTCTCTCTCTTCTCTCATGATTTCTCATGCTCTCCCTGCCAACCCCACATGCCTTCCAATATCTGGATATGACTAATTTCTTCCTGAGCTACTTTATTCTACTCTGCCATATGGTTGCCCTTCCCTCTTCTGTACCATAACTTCTATCCCCTGCATTTGTGCTTTAACAATACCTAATTCTTTTCACTACATCTGTATCTTTGAGGTCAATACTCAGTAGTGCAATCGCTGGGTCATAGGCTAGCTCTATTTTACTGGAAAGAAGGGCCATATGCACCCCAGTGTTCATAGCAGCAATGTCCACAATAGCCATTCTGTTGAAAGAGCCAAGATCCCCTTCAACAGACAAACGGATAAAGAAGATGTGATCTATGGATACAATGGAATATCACTCAGCCATCAGAAAGGATGAATACCCAACTTTTGCATCAACATGGATGGGACTGGAGGAGATTATGTTAAGTGAAATAAGTCAAGCAGAGAAAGTCAATCATCATATGGTTTCACTTATTTGTGGAACCTAAGGAATAGCATGGAGGACATTAGGAGAAGGAAAGGAAAAATGAAGTGGGGGCATTGGAGGGGGAAATGAAACATGAAAAACTATGGACTCCAAGAAACAAACTGAGGGTTTTAAAGATGAGAAGGATGTGGGGATGGGTGAGCCTGGTGATGGGTATTAAGGAGGGCACATATTGCATGGGGCACTGGGTGTTTTACACAAACAATGAATCATGGAACACTACTTCAAAAACTAATGATGTATTGTATGGTAACTAACATAACATAATTTTAAAAAAAAGGAGGGGGACAATACCTAACACTCAATCTTTGCTAGTTTCTTGTTTACCTCCTTTTAAGAGTAAGCTCATTAGTGGTTTTTTGTTTGTTTGTTTGTTTTTGTCTCAACTAAAAGAAGAAAAATAATACACATTATTTTGAAAACTTTTTGAACAGTGTACAAACGTTAGTCAAGTCCACAATGTCTCATCTCTTCTTCCTCCTAACATGGCTAAGTTGAAAAACCCTTTATCTGGGAAAAGACCATTCTCCTGCCACCTTGTGTAAGATTTTGGCTTTAGCTTAGATTATCCTTTCTTTCCTTTTCTGAAAATAAGTTGAAAATATTAATAGCCTCAGTTTCTTTTTCCAAAATATGACTGCTTCTTTACCAAGTGAAAAAGCAACTCATTTTGACCATAGTAAACAGCTTGGACCTACTTTTTTTGGCTCACTGTTTTAGTGAGACAAGTGGAGTGAAGATGACACACCATTACCAAATGTATTCATAATTGGTAGACCATACTTCTAACTTGAAGTTTTGTTGCCATTAAACTACGACCAGAATCGCTATAATTACAGAGGTAAATTCTTTATATTTACTATATTTGAAATTACCATATAATACCAAAATAAAATTATGATTATGTGAAGAGTCTGTAATATTAAGAAGATGACTTTGAAATTATTGCTTATCTAAATGAAATTTCCCATTTTATAATCTTGTATAAGCTTCCGTTGTCATTTCCTATTTAAAATCTATTGGAAGGCACTCTTATTTTCCCTTAAGTGGGAAGTCAAATGTGGAACAAATTCATCCCAAAGGAACTGATTCTATATTCCACTGAAGACCAGGTGGCTTCCATGTGGCATTTTGCCTCTTGCATATTGTTCATCTCCTACAACAAATGGGGGTATGCTCTTTAGTAAACTAATTCAACTCAATTAGAGACATTGTCTTCAAGGGATAACATCGTAGAGACTAGAATCAGAATCATACTTTTGGGAAAATTGGGCCCAGGTTTTTTGTTTTGTTTTGTTTTAAGATTTTATTTATTTATTTGACAGACAGAGACCACAAGTAGGCAGAGAGGCAGAGAGAGAGGGGGAAGCAGGCTCCCTGCTGAACAGAGAGCCTGATGCAGAGCTCGATCCCAGGACCCTGAGATCATGGCCTGAGCCAAAGGCAGAGGCTTAACCCACTGAGCTACCCAGGCGCCCCTGGGCCCAGGTTTTGATGGCTTCTTTCCTCAATCTTATAAAACCTATTTGAACTCTACTGGATGCCAGTCTGCTTAAAAATATTTGGTCCCTTGTAATTTTAACCTTCCAGTATTCAATGCACCTGATTCATGTAATATCCTATAGTATTTTTGTCAAAGGAAGACTCTCAAAGTGTGTTTCTTGGGAGACACTTTTCAATTGGTTGCTTACATTTCTGCATTTATTATCTGTTCTAGACCGTCCTTTGAAGATGGTTGTATTGAATAGACTTGGAGGACAGAAATAGTATCTTTTTTTTTAACTTAACCTGTTGTGTTTGCAAATATTATCTGCCTCTGTTTTGATTCTTCTTGTGGGAACTGAGGCTCAGAACTGATATATAACTCCCACCCCTACACACACACACACACACACAGAAACACACACACACACACAAATACTGTTAATATTCTGGCTACCTCTAATGCTGTGAATAATAAACTATATTATTTCTGAACCATGAGTCTGCGTCTTCTATGAACACCCAAGAAACCACGGCAGACTCATACACCTGCTTTCAAATAAGGGAAAATAATCTCAGATGCTTTATATTTTTTGATAGTGTTACCTACTTCTGAACATATGACTGAACACATATAAAGCTGGAGCCATGACCATTTAGAGCTTCTTCTGTGGAAGAACTATGCATTCACTAGTAAACAAAAGTAGTTTTATCTTTTTTTTTTCCTCCTGGACACCATTTCCTCTCTCACACTGTTGCTCAAATTGGATGGAGTCTAAGGTCCTTTGAGGAAATTTTTGTTTAATGACTCAAAATAAAATAGGAAGAGTCTAAAGTGCTAAAATTAATTCTAGATAAAAGGTATAAGTCATGCCAGAAAGGATAGTAATTTTATCTAACAACTGCCTGTTCACCCCTTATTTGTTCATTAACTAATCTCCAAATTCCTGACTAAATCCCTTTTGTAAGCCAGAATGTGAGCTAAAAACTGGGATTTTAAAAAATTTTCATTTGAAATCCAGTTAGTTAACATATATGGTTGTATTAGTTTCATGTGTACAATATAACATATAGCACTCGGTGCTCATCATGACAAGTGCTCTAATTAACCCCCATCACTTATTTAATCCATCACTCCTTTCAGATCCTCTCAAGTAACCATCAGTTTGTTCTCCGTTATGAAATGTCTGTTTCTAGCTTTGTTTCTCTTTCTATGTGTTATTATTTTCCCCTTTGCTTGTTTGTTTTGTTACTTTTATTCCATATATGAGTAAAGGTATTTGTCTTTCTCTGACTTATTTCACTTTTAGCATTATACTGTCTAGTTCCAGCCATGTTATTGCAAATGGCAAGATTTCAGTCTTTTTTATGGCAGAATAATATTCCATTGTATATACATACCACTTATTCTTTATTTATTCATCAATTGATGGATACTTGGGTTCTTTCCATATCTTAGCTTTACAAATAATGCTGCTATAAACATAGGGGTGCTAGCATCCCTTTGAATAAGTTTTCTTAAATTCATTGGGTAAATACACACCAACAGGATTGTTGGATCACAAAGGACTTCTATTTTTAAATTTTATGGACATTCCATACTGTTTTCAAATATGGCTGTATCAGTTTGCATCACCACCAACAGTTCACAATTGTTACTTTTTCTTTTTTTTAAGATTTTATTCATTTGACAGAGAGAGATCACAAGTAGAGAGAGAGAGGAGGGAGCAGGCTCCATGCCTGGCAGAGAGCCCAATGTGGGACTTGATCCCAGGACCCTGAGATCATGACCTGAGCTGAAGGCAGAGGCTTAACCCACTGAGCCACCCAGGCAGCCCCCACAAGTGTTACTTTTTCACATCCTCTCCAACCCCTTTTGTTTCTTGTAGTGTTGATGTTAGCCATTCTGACAGGTGTGAGGTGGTATCTCTTTCTAGTTTTGCTTTGCAATTTCCTGATGATACATGATGATGGACATCTTTTCATGTATCTACTGAACATTTGAATGTGTTCTTTGTGGAAACACTTGTTCATGTCCTCTATCCATGTTTTTATTGGATTATTTGTTTTTGGATGTTGACTAAAAACTGGATATTAAGTAACACACAAGACAGGTTTCCTTGAGCTTAAATTTTATTTGCATGAGTATCATTAACAGGAAAAAATATGCATATGTGTATGTACAAGTGTATTTATGTATACATCTATCTATCTATCCTCTATCCCCTGTCTTCTAATTGTGGTAAAACCTGTAAGGTGGGGAATGGGATAGTCTGAAGAAATATGCTGCTGGATATGTTGGGTAAGCAAATTTAATTGCACTCAGATGCATTGGATATAAGTGAATCACTCAAATGAGTTATTTAATATTATATAGAAACAAATTAAAATTTTATGTAGTTGAAAATAATAGGTAGTTAAAATAATTTTTGTTGTTTGTTGTTTTTGTGTCTCTTTTGTTTATATATACTATGGTGTGAATGTTTATGTCTCCCAAAATCATATTACAAAATCTAACTCTGGAAGTGATAGTATTAAAACATAGGGGCCTTTGGGAGGGATTAGGTTATAAGTGGGATTACAGTCCTTTTAAAGGAGACCCCAGAGAGTTCTCTTGATTCATTCATCATGTACGTTTACAGTGAGAAGATAGCCATCTATGAGGAAGTGGGCTCTCCCTGGATCTGCCCATTCCTTAATCTTGAACTTCTCAGTTCTAGAACTGTGAGAAATAAATTCCTGTTCTTTATAAGCTATTCAGTCTATATCATGTCCGTTATAGCAGCCTGCATGCAGAAGGACACTATGACCTAAAACGAGAGCAATAAATATAAAGTTTCAGTAAAGTCAGTTGGTACAATGTTTTTTTACTTAGAGAAGACATGCTGCTTCATGTTAAACCTTGATATTGTATATGTTTCTTGAAGGGCCACTTCTTACTCTTTTGTGTGTTTTCCACAAAGTCCAGGATGATGCCTTACATAAAGGTAATATTTTATAAATACTGTTGGAAATATATACTTCTCTAAAATCTTATTTTGCCTACAGATTACATGGATCCACTTTGCCTTGTGTAGAATATTTGAAATATATTAAGAACAGAATGTCTCTCTAAATAACATTTAGAATCATCATTAAAAGATTGGTAGCAGACTGAAGGAAAAGTCCAAGAAGCTGGCAGAAGCAAAGGACCAAATTTTTGACCTGGCAGAAAAGGATTGGTAAATAAGGAAACAAATCCAAAGAAAGAAGGAAGAATGATGAAACATGACAATGAGCTTAGGAAAGTCATTGACTCCAAGGAATAGAAAGAGGTGCTTATTGTAGGAGAAGTAGGAGTGAGAGAAAAAAAAGAGGGCTGAACATGGATTTGAGAATTCAGAGCTAAAACTGTCCCTCATCTGGGAGCAGAAACAGAGATCCAGATTCAGAGGCAAGGAGGACTCACATCACCATCCACAGAAGCATAGAACAACAAGACATAGTTTCATTCCCTCTGCAAAAGCTATCAATGGAGGAATTCTCTTTACCTAAATATGCGTGGGAGTGTAGTTTGTACATAGCCAAGTCACTTACCTCAAGAGGACAAACTATACCAGCTCTCGAAGCAGGCCAGATAGCTCAAGCAACACCAGCCCAAGCCAAAATCCATTTCCCCTGCATTTGTGAACAATGACAGAGCAGTGGTTCACGTCTAGAACTAGGACGTATTCAGAAGTCAAAGATTGTGTCATGGATTGTGCCTATCAGTTCAGAGGCGGCCTTCAGCTCAACTCATGATCCCAGGGTCTTGGCATCGACTCTGTTCTCAGGTTCCCTGCTCAGGGGTAAGTCAGCTTTTCCCTCTCCAGCTCTACACCCTGATTGTGATCTCTCTGTCTCTCTGTCAAATATGTGCATGTGCATTGTTTGACAAAAAGACAAAAACATAACCGGGGTACAAGGATTGACTGTGGCCAGGGGATGTTTTCTTTAATTTGGACCTAGATCTCTATGGAAGGCAGCCAGGTTCAGAGAACCTCCCACCATCCTCAAATGCCAGACCTTCACTCAGAGCTCCAATGTTCATTCTCCAGTTCCTTGTCTTCCTGAATATCCTCACCAACCTCTAGCATACGCTGTCTGTGGCTCTCTAATGGCCCTTTGTTGTCCCACTGTTCATCTTCTGCTGCCTCCATTAGAACACGCCCATCTTCCACAAGAGGCATTGTTTGCTTATCCCATGAAACCATTTGGGGGATGTTCATGAGAGGGTGAAGGTAGGCTTGTGCTGTCACATCTAAATGTACTTCTCCAGAGGGTATCTGCAGGACCCTGTGGGAATGCTCCAGGTTCTTTGACATTTGAATCCTCTTCAATGCGTCCTTTTGAAGATACAAGTTGTCTTCCTGAAACGGGTACGGACGTCTTTCAGATGGCTTCTTGGGCTATGGGTCTTTTCCAACATGCTCCATGCTTGCTCCTGTGGACTCCAAGTACATGAGTCCATTCTGGACCTAAGGTTCTAGGATGTAGAATCTGCCTTTGGTACATCGTCAGTTTTGAAGATTTGGAAGTCATTTTGGCTCGATTTCTAGAGACGCTACAAGTACTCATTATAAGGGCCGCTAGGCCAGAGGGAGTCATTTTGTGTTTCAGCAGTAAACTTATATTGAACCCATGCAGTAAACTAAATTGACCCTACTCCTCCCAGAGGAGCTTACTCTCAAAGCCTAGATACAAGGGTGAATCAGGCCAGGAGAAGACATCCCATTAGAGGAGCACGCATATATCTACTAGGGTAAATTGAGATCCAATTGTCCACCCATGTGTTACCTAGCATTTTTGTTTTTGTGGTGTAGCAGACTTAGCACGACTGTGCAGTTTTTTCTGTATTGTTATCTCATTGGCCAACTCTGTATAGCCTGGCTAAACTACCGCTATAAATGTTAGTCTGTGAGGCTGGGAGTGGTCGCCTCTTTGCAAGAGAAGGCCCTGACCGGTCAATATGATTCTCGATGCTTTGTGCAAAATTAACGTTTGCTTGAACTTCACTTTGTATCAGTCTCGCTCCTTTGAATAAGGACCCTATCTTTGGAGGGCCACCCGAATTCAAATGATGAGAACTGAAACAGCATTGGAATTTTTGGAAAAGCCTCTGGAGGTAAGATCATGGGATCCTGCATGGAGCTGCAGGCTATGGCCCACTGGTAGAAGTTGGCAGCAGCCATGCTCCCCAGAGCTGGTGTGGATGCGGAGATGCCCCATCCTCTGCTGGTAGATCGTATGGGGATTCAAGTCCCCCTGGGTGGTCAGGGGGTTCGAGTCCCCCTAGATGGTCAGGGGGCTCGAGTTCCCCTTTGCGGTTAGAGGGGGTTCAAATACCCCTAGGTGAACTCCAGGGGGTTCGAGTCCCCCTGGATAGTCAGGGGGGTTCGAGTACCCCTAGACATTCAGGGGGTTCAAGTCCCCCTGGGCGGTTTGGGGGTTCGAGTCCTCCTAGGCGATCAGGGGATAAAGAAAGCCCCCACCAGTGGCAGGTTATGGGTAAGAATCGTTGGGCCTATGGTTGTCTTTGCCTGGTCCTTTTGTTGTCTGTTGTATTGTTTGTTATGATTGAAGGAATGGGGCAAGCAGAGAGTAAAGGGACTCTGACTTTCATCTCTCTGTTCTTCATAATAGATGTGAGGCTTCTCATTCACTCATTTCGTGTGTTAAGGGCTATGACTGTAGCCAACTGGGGTTAGTCTAAGAGTGAGTTAAGGTGCCCATGCTGAGGCTCATTGGAGCTGAGCATGGAATATGAGTGCCTATTGGACCACTTTTGGTAAGCAGAACTGGCACTGTGGGATAAACCGACCTTGAGCCAAAGACTTTAAAAAATATTCCCCAGCAGCTGCCGAAACCCCCTTTGTTTTGGGGAATTCTTTGCCTTCTCTGGCCTGATGTGGACTGCCTAGCCCCTCCCCCTTGTTGGCGGGAGAGCATGGCATCTGAAGTGGAGATAGTTATTTGTCTGTCTCAAGGTTTTAATGGGTAATTGTTAAAGTGGCTTCCAAAGTCTTTGGTAACCTGAAACTGTGAAGGGTTGCTTGAATGACAAATGGAATTAAATTCGTTGGACATGTAGGTCTTAACCAAATGAGATATAATGCTAGACCATTAGGTCAAAATCTCATCTTGACCACCACACACGCTATCGCGGACCTTTGTAGACTCCAACTGACTGATGGATGGTGAACACCCGAGTGACAGGGTATCAGGCCCTCCTCCTCAACAAACCAAGAGTGATCTCACAGCCACAAGTGGTGCTAAATCCAGCCACACTGCTCCCAGAGGAGCTGGCTGAACATCCACACAACTGTGCGGAGGTCCTAAACCAAGTCACAGGAATAAGACTGGATCTCAGAGACATGCTCTTCCCAGATGCAGACATGACTCTGTTCATGGAAAGAGGTATGTGAGGTATGTGAGGGCTGTGGTAGTTTATCCTGAGCAGGAATTCTGGGCAGCACCCTGCCACATGGAACTTCGGCACAACAAGCAGAACTGATTGAAATCACTAAGGCACTGCAGATGGCTAAAGGTAAAACCACCAACATCAATACGGACAACAGGTATGTCTTTGCTACTCTCCATATACATGGAGCTACTTACAAAGTAAGGGGCCTATTAACAGCAGAAGGAAAAGGAATTAAAACAGAAGAGAAATATTGGGACCCAAAAGAGGTGGCTGTTATGCATGTCTTGCGACACCAAAAGGGGACTGATCTGATTTCAAAAGGAAACCAATTATCAGATCGAGATTTAAAGCAAGCAGCCTGAGAAACAATGCAAGAGCTGGTTACACACCTGGATCTATTCCTACCAGATAAACTGGAGTATTCAGAGGAAGATTTAAAGTATTTACAAAAATGGCTAAATTATATTATAAAGGAGACTGGGCTAAGACTAAAAGAGGAAATTTAATTCTTCTTCGAAGACTAGGTAAGAAATTAGTAGACCAGATACATCAGGGTACTCACCTGGGGTCACTCAAACTCAAGGAACTTCCAGGCTTCTAAATTACGATGTATAGTTCAGGATATAGTTGATAGATGTGCTCAGTGCCAGGCAGTTAATGTGGGAGGAACTAGAATTGGAAGAGGGAAAAGAGAAAGAGGTAGGGTACCAGGAATTTATTGGAAAATAGATATTACAGAAATAAAACCCAGAAAATATGGGGAAAAGTATATGTTAGTTTTTGTAGATACCATTTCAGGCCAGGTTGAGGCTTTTTCCGAGAAACATGAGACGGCAGGAGTGATAGCCAGAAAGCTACAAGAAAAATAATTCCTAGGTTTGGGCTGCCTCTCACGGTTGAGTCAGACAATGGCCTTGCATTTTGAGTTCAGTCTCACAGGAATTGGCCAAGGCCCTGGGCACAAATTGGAAACTACATTTTGCCTATCAGACCTAGAGTTCTAGGCATGTAGAGAGAATGAACCGGACTCTTAAAGAGACCTTGACAAAACTAACCCTGGAGACGGGCAGTGGATGGGTGGATCTGCTTCCTTTCACCCTACTCAGGGCAAGATGTACACACTATTTAAACAGGGTGACCCCATTTAAAATGTTTGGGAGAACCCCTGCTTCCGCTCTGTTTTCAGCTACAAAAGGTTGCCCTAGCAGAAATGACTGATCAGTCTGTACTCCAGTCACTGCAGGCATTACAGTCTGTATTAAAAAAAAAATGCAGGGATCCAGACTGCCCACACTGGTATGGAGAAGGAGGTGGAACCACTTCCTTTCCAACCCAATCACTTGGTTTGGATATGACATTATCAAGTGGGGAGCTTGGAGCCTCGCTGGATGGGACCTTTTACTGTTACCCTGACCACACCACAGCAGTAAAAGTAGAATGCATCAGGGCCTGGATTCACGCATGTCACATCAAATGAGCCAAGGATGAAGATGACCCCAAAAGGTGGAAGCCACAGCCAAAGATCCCGTTCACTGTGGACTAAATCTAAGACTGAAAAGACTATGAGTTTGTTGTTGCTCCTATTTTTACCTGTTTATGTAAAGTATAGGTAGTTAATTAGATAAAGGAAATTAGAAAAAAAAATGGAAAGGGTTCTATGAAGCGGTAAATGGGTAAGTCATCAGCCGACTGTGCACTAGTGTCATTTACACTAGTGTAAATATACAGCCGACTGTACACTAGTGTCATGTACAAAAGAAAATGAGAGCGATAAAAATGTTAGAATTACATGCTCAATAAACCCTTTATAACCAGAGAATGTAGAACTGGATGAAAAGTCAAGGATTGGACTAATCTCCAAAGAATAGGGAGGAATGTAAGAGCCTGGGTGGCCAGAGGGAATCATTTTGTGTTTATGCAGTATACATAGATTGACCTCATGCAGTAAATTTAGATTGATACTGCCCCTTCCAAAGGTATTTACTCTCAAAGCCTAGATATAAGGGCAGGTCAGGGCAGATGAAGATATCCAGTCAGTGGGGAGCTTATATCTACTAGGTAAATTGAGATTCAATTGTCCATCCGTGTGTTACTAGCAGTTTTTTTCTATGTCTGGCAGACCTAGCACCACTGTGCAGTTTTCTCTGTGTATTGCAATCTCAAGGCCACCTGTGTATAGCCCAGCTAAACTACATCTATACATGTTAGTCTGTGATGCTGGAGGGGGTCGAATTTGGAAGAGAAGGCCCTGACCAGTCAGTATGATTCTTGATGTTTGGAATGAAATTAAGCTTTGCTTGACCTTCGCTTTGTATCAGTCTTGCTCCTTTGATTAAAAACCCTAACACTTGTGTCTGCACTGTGGAAGACTCCAGACATGTCTATGTCATGATTGGGGGTGTTCCCTTTGAGCTTTCCTTGGGTGGCCCTTCTCCTGTTCAGAAGATTGGTGAATGGGTGGGAGGGCCTAACCCCTGTGCAGGGCTCAGATTCCCTCCCCTGAGGTTTGCTTGAGGCCTGATTGTTACTTGACCTTTCCTGGCTAAGATGGAATGGTGGATTCTTGCCTTTCTCCGAAATCCAGAGGGCTGGTGCTGACAGTCAGGACCAAACACTATGAATCGGGCCATGGAGATGGTGATACCGACTCGCTTCACAAATTGCCTTTGTGAGAGACCCAGGCGGCTCCAGCGGTTTGGGATGGCTAGGGGTCCTATTGGCACACCCATGAATACTCCAACCAAGTGTAGTGATCAGGCATGGGTTTATGAGGATTGGTTGCTATGACCTCAAAGCGTTGTGACATCACAGATGCTGGCTTCACTGAAGCAGCTGTCCCTCTCCCATGACCTTGGTATCCTATGGCTTTAGGTAGGAAGCCCCGGGAAGGATAGAACAAGAGTCCTCTGAGCCTGATCAGGAACTCAGGTTGTCTTGTGGGTTAATGTCCCATTTCCCCTTTCTAGATAAATAGGAAAAAATGATGTTCATTATACCTTCCTTTAGGCCAACAATTCTCCAGAGACAGCAAGGTGTCCTATTTCCACTACAATTTCTAGATCTCAAGAAACAGTGAGGCATCTTGGGTACCAACAGCTCTCCATGGGGTTTGTCATCCTGTGGGTGAGCAAGTCCATTGTCAGTGTCTTTTCCCAACGGGTCAGTGATGACTAACGGACAGAAAGTCCCTTTTTGAGGAAAAAGGTGAGGGCATGGATATATGCTACTGCCTTTGTCCTCATCTCCTAGAGTTCTGAAACACAAGGTTAAGGGATTAGGGCTCTGTCTACCTGGTTTTCCCTTAACTTTGCAAAGTCTTCGAGAAAAGTGACGTTCTGATCAGAGCTAACTCTTCAGGAAGAGGCCTGGACTACATATATCTTAAGCCATGATTTTCTTTGCAAAGGTCAACATTGATAATGTTCTAGTCATACCTCCGTGTACCAGGAAAGAAGTAGCATATTTCTTGAAAGACACAGCTATCAAAGCTCCATTGAGAAACCGTAAAGATGGAGAAGGGATTTGCAAATTATATATCTGATAATGGACATCTACTCTGATTATTAAAAAATGAATAAAAATAAAAAACCTTAGTAATAACCAAACAGAGTATCCAATTTTACATGTGAAGGAAATAATGGAAGTGACATGTCACCAAAAGGATATGGATGGCTTATAAGCACATGACAAATTTCTCAACATTTAGGCATTAAAGAAATACAAATTAAAATCATAATGAGACATGCTTACATATCTATTAGAATGGCTAAAATTATAAAGGCTAATTGTACTTCGTCTGAGCTAGATTGAGAAGCAACAAAAAATCTAAACTGTTGTTGGCATATATCATGATACAACCACTTTGGGAAATAGTCTAAACATTTTTTTAAATGCAAAATATGTTGCAGTTACACAAATAGCCATTTTACTTCTAGGCATTTAACCAAGAGAAACAAACCCTATGTTCATACAAGGACTTGTATATGAATTTCATAGCAGCTTTATTTTTAAGAATTGAAAACAATGGAAATGTTCATCAATGTCCATCAATAGAGCAAAGACAAATTATGATCTATTCATTAAAGAGATTACTATTCAACATCAAAATGAACTATTAACAGTTGGAGATTCTCAAAATAATGATGCTGAGAAAAGAAAAGCCAGGCAATGAATAGTATATACTGTGTGATTCCATGACTATAAAAAATCTAGAAAATACAAATTTATATATAGTCACAGTCACCAAATATATTGGTGAGATTTTAGTGCCTTCTTCTGTGCTCCCATAGCTTCCTACACTTGGATCTCTGAGCATTTGTTACACCATGTGAAAATATGAACTCTTTTTCTTTATTCTGTCTTACTAGAATAAGAATCCTTGAAATTTTATGGACATTTGAACTCTCAGCTATTAGCAGAAATTCTATCACACAGTAAGTTTCCAAATATAAAAGCCAGAGTTTTACAATGACTTCTAAGCTTTTACATGATCTAGCCACTCATTTAACCTCTGTGACCTCTTTCCCTGCTACTCTTCAGTCACTCACAGTGGCCTCCTTGCTATTCCTCAGATATGCCAGGCATGATCCAACCTTATGGCCTTCAAGATAGCCAATTCCTTTGTCTGGAGTGACCTTATTGCTGATAGTTCTGGGCAAATTCATCACCTTTCCATACCTTTGTTCAATTGTCAGCTTCATTGTAACTACTCTGATCTTCCTATTAAAAATTTTAACTCCCCATCCCCTGCCTAGCAACCTTGATTTTTCTCACCCTGATCGAATTTTTCTTTTTCCCCATTATACTCATCAATTTTGAATGCACTATGCAATTTTTATTAAGGTTTATAGCTTTTAATTGTCTCACCCATGAAAATAAAAGTTCTACAAAGCCAAGTATTTCATTTACCAGTGTAGTCTGAAGTAATATCTGCCATATAATAGGTTCAATAGACAATTGGTAAATTTCAGAATAAATTAATGTTGAGAGTATACTGAATTTCATAAGTCATTTCAATAATTTTTTTTCCAAAATATAAACTATGTAAAACATACCTTAAATTTACTTTCAAAATATTTTATAGCATATAATGGACAATATACATAAGCCTTAAAGAAACAATCATATAAATAACCATTTCATACCTACTTAAAAACTGCATAATACCGCACTCCTAGATCCTCTCTGAACGTTCTAAATTAACCCTTCAAAGGAAATACATTTTTAAAAATAACAGATTTTTTTGTCAAATAATTTAATAAAATAAAAGTTTCATTCATCTATGTAGATCATAATAAATGTTTTTAATAAGCATGAAATTATAACTCTGAAGTATGCTAAAATGAAACCACCTGCGAAGGGTGAGAGAACAAAAATAAACATCATTTTTCCAAATAAGAGGAATTTATTACTTTTGAATCCAAGCATGTGGATTTGTTCAAACTGGCAATAAAGGAATATGGAAACACAAACCATAGAAAGTCATATTTTAGATTTTTAAAAGACTTTGAAGTGAAGAGTATACATTTTTTAAATGTTACATAATGCTACATAATGACAAGATGACAGGTTGTGACAAATAGCATTTTAAAAGCTCTACTCATAATGGAACGGAAGGTGTCATTTCCCTATAATTTTATATATATATCATTAATTTACTATATCTGGATACAACATATTACCAAACAGATGTTCATCAAAGACTAAATCATTTTTAATGGAACATAATAATTTGAACCTACATGTATTAATCATTTTTTTCGATCTAACATTTATAGTCTCGCTAAACATTTTATCAGTTGTCGACAAAATTCAAAAAAAAAATAGGATAAAAAGTCGTGTTTGGGAAAGTAGGTTTTTTTTCAAATTTGCATTTAAATGAAAATATTTGATGATATTTTTAAAACTTTAAATGTAATTTTATATATATCTGACCTATCAGATGATATAAAATTTTTGGAGAAAATATGACATATTTTTTGATCTTGGTTGAAGGTATTAATAAAGAGCAACTTTTTGTATTATTTGTATTGTGATATCTTAGTTAATAAACATGAATAACTGATATAAAATATGTTTTTTAAAAATTTTTATTTATTTACTTGACAGAGATCCCAGGAAGGCAGAGAGGCAGCCAGAGAGAGAGGAATGGAAGCAGGCTCCCTGCTGAGAAGAGAGCCCACTGTTGGACTCAATCCCAGAAACCTGGAATCATGACCTGAGCCGAAGGCAGAGATTTTAACCCACTGAGCCACCCAGGCGCCCTAAAATATGTTTTTTTTTTAATATATATATATAGAATTATAGTTCTTGCCAAAATATGGAACTAGCTGGAACTGAATGCCTCCTTCAAAGTCAGCTCTGGAGAAATTATGCAAGTGTAATATGGAACTATTTCAGATATTAACCAAAAACAAAGAAATGATGATAAATTCCTTAAAAGACTCAAAGTTGCTCTTGACTGGTATGTTTCAAGCTCTATTCCTGGTTTGAAGACAGGTTTTAACAGGCCTGTCACTGTAGAAATCAGCTGGATGTTTAGAGGCTATCAGAACTGTACAAAAACCTTGAAGGGGTAAAGACTTGAAAATTCTTTAGAGAGATTAGCTCCCTAAGGCATTATTCCTCCACACGTTTTCCTCCAATCAATTAAGACTTATGGATGAGGTGCACCTGAGTGGCTCTCTCATCACGTGTGTGGTGGGTTAAGCCTCTGCCTTCATCTCAAGTCATGGTCTCTGGGTCCTGGGATCCAGCCCCACATCGGGCTCTGCTCAAAAGGAAGCCTGCTTCCCTCCCTGCTTGCCTGCATCTCTGCTTACTTGTGATCTCTCCCTCTCTTTATCTCTCTCTGTGTCCAATAAATAAATAAAATCTTTTAAAAAAAGGCTGATGGATGATAAATTATGAAAACTGCTCCCTCCAAATGATGTTTCTTCATAAGGATTTAAGAATTTAAAATTGTAAGAATTTAAAATTGAAACTTGATCGTAGGATTTATCTTATAGAATAACATCAAGTGAAGGCAGTTATTATTAGTTTTGAAGTATTTGTGATTCTGAATTCTTGGCCTCATTAGTAAATTTATTTTTAAATTCTCCCATGGAGTGGTGATTGGCCTTCAGTCTTTCATTGATGTACATCATTGGGTCAAATGAGATGTGTGTGCCCAGAACTATATATAATCTTCTTTGTATTTCACTGGAGATGGCATTTCTGAGTTTTGTTCAATTGAATTTGGACAGCTGTTTTAATAGTCACTTCTAGAGTTGGCCCTGGAGAATATCTTCCTTTTTTTCTCTTCCCGATTCTCTGAAAAACCCTGACTAATTCACATTATCACAGTAATATCACAATTCAAATTTTTCCAAACACTATAGCTGCAAAATAGAAGGAAGCTACTCAGAATGTAATACTATTGTGAATGATTGAGAAAGAAAACATTATTATAATTAAGCTACCAGGTTTCAATGTATTTTATTGTTGCTTAGAAAATCCTAGCATACCCAGACTTTACAGAGATTTGATGATCCGAAGAGGAGCTGAACTCATGGACCAAAATAACTATGCATATAAAAAGTACAATTACTTACCTAAAAAAGATGATGTGGTTAACTTTATATGGCAATCCAAGTGTTATTGGAACAGGAATTAAAAAAATAGCTTAGGGGCGCCTAGGTGGTGCAGTGGATTAAGCCACTGCCTTCAGCTCAGGTCATGATCTCAGGGTCCTGGGATCAAGTCCTGCATCAGGCTCTCTGCTCAGCAGGGAGTCAGCTTCCCTCTCTCTCTCTCTCTGCCTGCCCTCCTTGTGATCTCTCTCTGTCAAATAAATAAATAAAGAAAATCTTTAAAAAAATGGAATGACTGTACTTTTAAAAAATAGCTTGAAAGGGGCGCCTGGGTGGCTCAGTGGGTTAAGCTGCTGCCTTCGGTTCAGGTCCTGATCTCAGGGTCCTGGAATCAAGCCCCACATCGGGCTTTCTGCTCAGCAGGTAGCCTGCTTCCCTTCCTCTCTCTCTGCTCGCCTCTCTGCCTACTTGTGATCTCTCACTGTCAAATAAATAAGTAAAATATTTTTAAAAATAGCTTAAAAGTATATGATAAAATAATGATATACATATACAAAGAAAAGATACTATACTGTGAATATAAATTAAGTGAAAATTGTTGAAATAAAGAATACAATAAATGGAGACTAAGATGAATATAGCTGTAAAATGAATAAATGAGTTGGGAAAAACAAACAAACAAATTAATGACTTCTGCCCAAATGCAGCAGAAAAGAAAAAAAAATAAAGAAAATATTTAAATAAGTACTGAGATAAATTTTGGAGAATTAAAGAAAGATAAAAATTACCAGACTTAAAATGATGCCAAACATGAGAAATCAGAAACAAAACAAAACACACACAAAACCACTCATATACATTATGGTGAGTTTTAAGAATATCAAAAACATAGAAGAGCATAAATGATGCCCAAGAGAAGAACAGATCACCTAAAATGTACAAGAATAATACTGACAGCAGAATTCTCAATAGTAATAGCATATAAAGGAGACAGCTGGGGGTTTGTATAGATGGAAAAGATATTTGAAACTAGATATTATACATCAAGCCAAATTATTGATTAAATTTGAGAGCACAGTAAAAATACAATGAAGCATGTTAGGTCTTAGAACATTTATCACACAGAGACACACATTTTAGAAAACTTCCTTGGAGGACAGCTCAATTTAGATAGAGAAAACAGAATTATGTACTCAAAGGCATATTTTGAAGGAAGGATTGAATATAGTCTGCACTGCAAATATTCTTTAATCGTATGTTCTGAATTTCCTAAATTTAAGAAGTATTTGTTCAAATATTTATCTTTAAATAAACCCTAGGAGACTTTTTCTTGGATTCTGGAAAATCAAATTCTACTAAAATTTGGATACAAATCTTTTTACCACTGATGGAAATTTTGATAGCCCTTAACAGTGGAATGCCTAATGTATTGTTACAGCAATTGTCATTTGCCAATACATGGGTGATGTGTGTGTGTTGTGTGTGTTTATTATTATTTTTGATGGTTTTACTCTTCTATGAGATTTTTAAGTAGACATAATTTTAATAAATTATGATTTGTTGAAATTTATCTGAGGTTATATATAATAAAATGAAATTTGTGTGAACTAAAGAAGTGCGTCTCCATTTTTTTGTTTTAAGAGTAGACTGGTCTTTAAAAATTGTCCAAAGAAGTACATTATATTCATTATTAAATTTGATAATATACAATAAAGTATTTATGGGCATATGGAACCATATCAAATTCTACTATTAATTCATATTAATAATTACCATAAGAGGAAAAAGGGATATTTTTCAAAATGAAAATTAGCGTATTTTTCAGAATATGATATAGTGTTATTCACTGAACAGAGGGAACAAATGTCAAAGTTTAACACAGTTTACAGAATGTTTTAACATAAATTGAAATTTAAATCTGACCCAATTTCACAGTTTTAAGTAAAATGGTAGCACTTATAGTTGGGGATGCCCAGCTTGCTCAGGGCGGAACACCGCCCCTTCACAGAAGCTGGGCAGCGGGGGATACCTCGCTTGCTCATGGCGGAATGCAGCCCCCTCACAGAAGCTGCGCTGGCTGGAAGCCCGGCCAGCCCAGGGCGGAATGCCGCCTGCTTCAGGAAAGCAGAGCACCCGGGAACGACAGGTTAGCTCAGGGTGGAATGAAAACCGCCTGCCTCCCTTATCCGCCATAGAGCCTTTCTCTTCCCAGAAGTGCCTGTTGCTAGTTAGAAGAGTTCTTTCAATGTGCTTGTTTAACTATAAACTTTATCCTCCTTCTTGCTTGTCAGCAAGATGGGATTAACATTTGACCTTCCTCAATCCTTCTTTGGCTATTGTTTTCTATCCAATAAAAGTGAGACTGTCGAGTTGCTCTTGGCAGACGTCCTTTTCGACTGTTGTCCCCTGCTCCCAGTCTTTTCCAGCTGACTGGTTCGTGCCTAATTCTTCTCTCGTCGCCATCTGGAAGCGGCACCCAAGCTTTCTTGGGCTTCCTGTTTTTGGTGTTCTGTTCCACTCATCTCTGCCACCGCCCCCAGGTCCTCAAAATGGTTTTCTATGGTATCTTCCAGAAAACTTCTGATGTCCTCTTCAGTATGTAGGCTACATCAGTAGGGAATAGCGTTAAAACCTCTTCTGTTCCATGTGGATATTCACGTCGTTGAGCACCGCTTGGTCAAAGTCTGCCCTTTTCTGTTGGTCTGTTTTCTCTGGTCACTTCAGGAGTCCTTTTGTAAGAAATCCTATCCCATCAGATGCTCCTCTCACTCTCTTTCTCCCTTACTCTTGCTCTGGCTTCTTTCTTCAGATTTGCCGGGGAATGACGAGTCCTTTTCATTCCTATGAAGATAGAAGAATTGGCTAATCCACAGATACCATTTTTAGTGATATACAAGTGTATATATAATAACTGATATGGAGATGTACATGTGCACCTACATATATATTCTTTAATCTATAAAGTATGGAGGTTGGATTAAGTCTGAAGTCTCTCATACCGCTTGATAACCTGTGACTCTTTGATCAATAACTTCCATTTTCCCACAGGTCAGAGAAATGGGAAAAAATGCACATATGAACATATGTAGCACGTTAAAAAATGATCACAAATCCTATGACTCCCCATTCCCTTTGATTCACATGGGCTATGTGACTGTGTTAAACAGTGAAATAAACGTGTCAGTTTCAGGCCCAAGTCCAAAAGGAACCCCTCTCTTGGAACATTTGCTATTGGAGCTCTGAGTGGACAGGAAATAAGTCCAACAACCTTGTTACAAAGACTGCACGGAAGTGGAGGGCCATCTGAGCCTCGTCTCACAACTGTACCCATCAAAGTGACAGGCATGTGCATAAAGTCATCCTGAATCCTCTAGACCAAGCAGCCGCCTGCTGAAGGCCACCACCCACTGACCTCAGTTAATGCCGTATTAAGCATAAAAATTGCCCCATGAGATCCTGCCCCAATTTCTGACCCCCAAAACATATGTAATATGACAAAAGGGTTGTTTTAAGCCCCCAAATTTTGAAGTCATTACATAACTAATTGGGTAACATGGCAAATACGTATCCAAACTAATGGAAATCAAGGAATATGTTTAAAGGCACCAAGTTATCTTAAAAAGTTCTCTGAACACACAGAAAAACAGAAAAAGACCCATAACTACAGAGAACAAATTGATCGTTTCCAAAGAGGAGGCAGCAGGTGGACAGGCAAAATGCGTGAAATACAGTGGGAGATAACAGGCTTCCAGTTACAAAATTAATAAGTTGCAGGACGAAAGGCACAGCATAGGGAATATGGTTGGTGGTACAGTACGGCGAGCACAGCATAACATACAGACTTGTCAAATCTTGTTGTTTTATATCTGAAACGAATGCAACATTGTGGGTCAGCTATAATTCAATTAAAAAATCAAAGGAAGTTTAAAAAAATTAAGAGTGAGCTCTGTTATCCAAATAGGACATACGAGATGGATTTGCCATCATACCATAAATTGAAAACGACTTCTCTTGATAGAACAATGCTTTCCTTAGTCTTAGTCCCTACTCCCTCCACAAAAACAAAACAAAACAAAACAAAACAAAAAAACAAAAAACAAAAAAACAACTACTTTTGAAAAACATCTTGGTATTTTGAAAATTATAACTGCAGTGAGTGATGAGAGTGAAAACAAACTGATAATCCACGTTTCCTCATTTCTTATCCCTTTTATGAAGATGAACAGTAAAATCATATGTAAGAATTAACCAGAGAGGTCCATTTTCCACTCACTATAATCAAGCTGGAATTCTCAACTATTATTTAGTATTAGTTGATTCTGGTGGCAAATACAAATATGGTTTCACTTCTTGGGCACATGAGGAAGATTTGGTTGGTGAAACAGACATACCAGGTTGGCCCAGGCCTGCACTGCCAGGGTTCAGAAAATTGCAAGATACAACCTGACACTTAAAACTTCCCATCAACAACTACCGCTGCCCCCCCAACATCTTGTTTCTTCCCACAGACAGCTCATACTGAGACCTGTCCACTGTCAGGGTCAAGCTAAAGGGGGATGCCCACAAACTAGGTGGGAAATGAGAGGATGCAACTGCAGCTCTCTGGGGATGCCTAAGGCCACTGAATGCCCCGTCATGATTCTCCAGCACAGATGGGGGCAGCCTGCACCACGTGGGTGGAGCTCGAGGACACAGAAAGTACTGGAGTGGCAGTCAACAAACAAATGTGTTTGTGTAATATATAAACCCCCATAGGGTTGTCAATTGGTGGGATTCACTTTTTCTAACTGTTCACCCCATGACATACAACTTCAGGAAACCCAGAGCCCATGGATTATTGTTGAAGGGCACATTCGGACTCAATCAAAGTGTAACTAAGCGTAATCATACAAATAAATACAAATATCATTAAAAAATCAATACCACCTCAAACTTTCTTTTTCATTCCCAAATGAGCTTTTATGGGTTTTAATATCAATTAATGTGCTTATAGAACTGGTAAAAAAAAAAACAGTCAATGATGAAATTTTAAAATTACCACTCTGCTTTCCCTAATTTCTGTTGATGTACTTTTATCTCACACAAAAATGAATTACTAAGGAATAAATCATACTTCACTGAACACGTTTCAGCTGAAATGATGCACCAAGATGTACAGCTTTGGTCAGGCTTATACTGTTGTTGTCTACATAGTATATGGGGTGTAAGAGCTACTGTCTTTTCCTTCTCCCATGAATATTAGTCCTAACAGATTCTTCACGTGGAAAGAAAACTTAGTCTAGAAGATACACTAATTCCTCTCCTCCCTGGTGAAAAATACTGTTAGAGGTATTAGTTTTAGATAGAGAAGCAAGTTCACTTTGGAAAAAAGCAGACACACACAAAACCCTGCAACATGACCTTTAATACAGTGATAAGGGTGAAAGTGTAAACTTCATTTGGAAACAGCACTCAAAATACTGTTTTGAAGGGCCTTTACAACAGCGGTATACTCTTTGAAAAGATTTTTCAGATCAACTGATTGAATCATATTTAATTTACCTAGGGACAATTAGATAAAATTTAAAATTCCAAACAAAAACTTTTAGGACACAAATAAAATTATATGTGCTTTTATTCCTGCAACTATCTCCAAAATCTAATATTCAATGGTTTAAATTGCTGCATTTCTCATTTGCAATGCAGATGAAGAGAGGAACACAGCAGACACATGTGAGATGAGGTGTGAGGCATAAAAGGGAGCACAGGAGGCAACTGACCAGCTGAATAGCGACTGCCCCAAAGATGACCATATCCTGAGCCCAAGAAGCTCTGAGTACTTTACCTTACCTGGCAAATGGGATTTAGCAAGCATGATTAAATTAAGGTGTGAGGGGGGAGAGATTATCCTGGATTACCTCGGTGGTCCCAATGTAATCATGAGGATCCATAAGGAGACAGGAGGATCAGAATCAGAAGGCAATGTGAAGTTGGAAACAGAGGGATAAAAGGTGGTGCAATGAAGGGCCACAAGTCAGGGAATGCAGGCAGCTTTAGAAGCAGGACAAGGCAAGAAAGTGGATTCTCCTCTAGAGCCTCCAGAAGGAACACAGGCTGCTAACACCCCGATTTTACCACACTGAGACTGATTTTTGAACTTCTGACCTCCAGAACTGCAAGATAATCAATTTGTGTTGTTTCAAGCCACTGAGAATTTGTCATTTGCTACAGTGGCACTAAAAACTACTAGAACTCACTGAGACATATTGAGTCTGTACAATGGCAGGGACCATTTCTAGGTAGGACTATCTTCAGGGTGTGGTAGTACTGGATCTGGAGAGTTGACTGCCAGCATCCTTCCTCCATCCCCCTCCCTGAACCCCAGTGCACTGTGTGCCTCCTCCACTGCAGCCCAGGTGACTCACAGGAAGCTGGCCCCATCCACACTACAGGGAAGGGGTCTGTCATGGAAGCCAGTCATGTTCCTCCTGGGCCATTCACACAGCCAGCTGCACGACAGTCAGTGCCTTGTTACTGTTCTATGAGAGACAGTAACCTAGGTTGTCCCACACACACAAACGGGAAGGGCTTTACAGAAATATCTGGGTTGTCTCTGAATGTGAACAAGAAAAGCAGTGCCCCCACTGCGGGCAGCCATCACACAGTCAGCAGGGGGTGGAAGACAAACTGGCCAGAGGGAAATGGCACAGTAGGGAAAAATGGAGAAAATCATGGAGACAGTGTGAATAAAACACATTCTCCGCAAGCACTGCCATGAGCTGCTTCTTCATGAGATTGAAGGTTTTTTTTTTTTTTTTAATCTTTAAGACAGTTTGAGTTAGGATGAGACAACCATCCAAACTGATTCAGGAGGTCAGACTTTACGGAAACTAAGAAATCCAGATAATAAAATTAGATGACTCACATGTGTGAAAAGTTTCCTTTCCCACTAAGGGCGGGGGGAAAACTAGAACCTTGAATTTGTGGCTATTCCATTATTCTTGCTATTTTTCATCACTCAAATGTATTTTTCAAGAATGAGGAAATTATTCTCAATAAATACAGTGATGGTTCCCTGAAAATTTGTAACCAAGTAGGGAACAGTCAGAGTCTCTAAACAGATTGTTTTGAATTGACTTAACAATCACACAAAATAGACTGTAAAATTTATCAAAGAGTGGGGCTGAGTTTCTTATATATGATTTCATGCAAATTTTTGTCTACCTGATGATTTTTAGTTTTTGTCTACAGGGTGAGTGAATAAAGGTGTCTCAACATGGTCCAGAACTAATGGTGTTCCCTGGCTCACTATGAAATCCAGGGTCATTTCTGTTTCCTTTTCCATGAACTTCTCCTTCCTCTCATTTTGTCTGTTTTTCAATCGGACTGTTTGTCTTCTTCTCAATTTGTAGGCACGTCAGAGACATGAACTCCTTGAACAGCTGATGTTACAGATGCTTTTCACAGCCTGTTGCCCACATGCAGCTTTACTCTTTTTTGATATACAAATCTTTTTCAAATTTTTAAAATAAAGTGGCATGTCATTTCTTCTATGGCCTGTGGGTCTTATCTCTACCTAAGGTAGTCTACCACTTCCCAAATTTTTACATGCCCCTAGATTGTCTCCAAATTCTTTATCATTTTGTTTGTAGAGTTAGAACTTAAACCAATTTACAAGGTTAATCAATCTGACATCTGCTTACATATGTGATAGGAAGCAAGAGTTCTAAGAAAGAGAGTTCTTTCAGCTCTGAGGGATAGAGCTTAAAGTCAATATTCAATGATACTCTGTCTCATTTTCTAGAAGGAACTGGTGGTTTCTGTTTGGAACTCTGACAATTTTTTTCTTAGTCCCTGAAAGTCAAATAGGTTTACGTCTGTTTTGGTTTGAGTCTGTTCAGCTAATTCTCCCTGGGACTTGAAGGCTTTATGAACTGAAGGCATGACTGTTTTTCAGTTCAAGTAAATGCTGCATTAGTTCAGTTATAACTTCTGTTATTTTCTCCTTTTGTCCTCAGGGTACTTGCAAGGTAGATTTGGACCTGACCTCAGATCTTACTTATTCGTTTCTCATTTCCATCTCTTTGAAATTTTCCTCAGTGTTCTGGGATATTCCTTTGGAAAATCAATTTTGTGGGGCACCTGGGTGGCTCAGTGGGTTAAGCCACTGCCTTCAGCTCAGGTCATGATCTCAGGGTCCTGGGATCGAGTCCTGCATTGGGCTCACTGCTCGGTGGGGAGCCTGCTTCCTCCTCTCTCTCTGCTTGCCTTTCTGCCTACTTGGGATCTCTCTCTGCCAAATAAATAAAATCTTTAAAAAAATCAATTTTGTTCTCAGCAGTGATCATTACTGTTTACAGGGTTCCTATTACATGTTACAACTAGTGAATTTAAGTTTCAAATCTTTCTTGTATTTTTATGTTTTAAAAGATTTATAAAATTTATTTGACACAGAGAGACAGAGAGAAAGTGAGCACAGACAGGGAGAGTGGCAGAGGGAAAGGGAGAGGGAGAAGCAGACTCCTCACTTAGCAGGGACTCCCCACCCCCCACCACAGGGTTTGATCTCTGGCAGACATTTAACCAACTGAGCCATCCACGCACCCCAAAGCTCCCTTTCAAAATCTTAGTAAGTATTTTGCTGCTCTTTACTGTAACTGTATCCCCCTCAGACTTCTTGACAATAAGTTTGTCTAGCTCTGTAGTCAGTTCTTAATCAATGAGGACACGGGCTCTGGACCTCAGTTTGGTGCTCCTCCACCAAGATGCTACCTGCCACTCAGGTGTGTGAACTCTTGCAGCTCAGGCCTAGTCACACTTTGGGGAACTCTGGGGCATCAGCGAAGCTACTCTAAGGGGACCATGCTTTGTGCATAAAAGCAGGCCCCTGCCATGAAGCAGCCCCTCTCAAACCTCCCCAAGTTGTCCTTCCTTACACAGCACAAAGTCTCTAAGAAACTCAACCTGCTGGGAAAGCCCATTTCTCTATGACCAAGGACCACAAGAGAGGGAAGGTATACCATGGGCCCCACACAGAAAGAGGTCTTCACTGAAAGCCTTCTAAAGAGAGTCTGCCTTTTCTTCCAGGCATTCCATCATGGCACCTCAAAATCCTGAGATCTCTTCCACTGCTCCCTCTGAGATGCCAAGAGGCACTTGGCAGTCAAATAGGTCCTTCCCACAGCCCACCTACATGATTATTGAGGGCCTGCCTGGTGCTGGGGATGGGTGAAGGCAACACAGGCCCCTGGTCTTATGCTCTGATGTCACTGGCTCTTGAGCAAAGGAAGGAAAATGAGAGGGTCCAGGAGACTGCACACAACATCATGTTTTCAGAACATCTCCCTGGCCCCCAAGATCACCTTGTCATGGCAATGTCAGCAGGGCATGGCAAGTGCTATCTCAGAAGTCCCTCTGACGCCTCAGCAACAGAGAGAGAGCCCACCCATAAACATAATCCCTAGAACCAGCATCCTTTAGGAACCAAAACCCCTATGAGTCAATTACTTTGGTATGTGTTAGTATATTTTTACCTATGTAAAATATAATAAAAAGAGGAATGACATACCTGTATGATTTGGGGCAGTACAGCAACTCGATTTTGAGTGTTTTGGATTATAGCTAGATACTTTTTTCCAAAAAGAAATTTATAATCCATTTAATAAAAACAATGTGAATTGCCATGTATGGAATTTTTATACTATAAATGTTTTCATTGTCTTGAGTTGTAGTAATGTACATACACTGGCACTGGTCTCAAATGGGGGATGTCTGGAAGGAAACAGAATACATGATTAGGGGAGTGAGTGTAAGCCACCACCCTAAACAGTTCAATTTCTCACAAACATATACCTCAGCTCTATATTTGATTGGATGAATATCAACTAAAACTTTAAAATTAAAGTACCAGAAATTATTAGGGATGACATTTTTTGGTAGACTTGTTTCTGATTCTGCCTTGTGACCTGACAAAGGTGGGATGGTGACTCCTGTTACTGCTTGCTTATTATAGCTATGGCATACAGCTTTGGAAGTACTAAGTACTAAGCCACTAGAAAATTTGAGAAAGGATAAGCAATTCTAATAGTAAGGATATTTTCACATACATTATAACTAATTTAATATTTTAGGACTGAAACAAATATAGAAGAATGTACAGACATTCTTCATCATTTCAGGTACTTTAACATCCAATACTACCCTAATCAAATCCATGAGACTTTAGTTTTATAGCCTTTTCCTTGTAGGTGAATCTGAAGAATAGAATCAGTATAAACTACTTTATGTCTGAAAAAATTCATCTTTGAATTTTGACTTGACCAGCTCCACAGAATTAATAACAAGTCCCTTTCTTGGTGCAGCCACATTGGGAAACAGTGTGGAAATTCCTCAAAAAAATTAAAATGGAGCTGCCCTATGACCCTGCAACTGCACTCGGTATATACCAAGAAGATACAGATGTAGTGAAAAGAAGGGCCATCTGTACACCAATGTTCATAGCAGCAATGGCCAAAGTCACTAAAGTGTGGAAATAACCAAGATGCCCTTCAATGGATGAATGGATAAAGATGTGGTCCATATACAATATGGATTATTATGCCTCCATCAGAAAGAATGAATACCCAACTTTTGTATCAACATGAACTGGTCTGGAAGAGATTATGCTGAGTGAAATAAGTCAAGCAGAGTCAATTATCATATGGTTTCTTACTTCTGGAGCATAAGGAATAACACAGACGACATTGGGAGATGGAGGGGAGAAGTGAGTTGAGGGAGATTGGTGGGGGAGACAAACCATGAGAGACTGTGGACTCTGAGAAGCAAACTGAGGGCTTTAGAAGGGAGGCAGGTAGGGGGTTGGGTGAGCCTGGTGATGGGTATTATGGAGGGCACATATTGCATGAAGCACTGGGTGTGGTGCATAAACAATGAATTCTGGAACACTGAAAAGAAATAGAATAATAAAAAAAAGTCCCTTTCTCCTTTAAATTTCATAATCAATACAAAAAGTTACATGGTATTGGACTTGAGCTACTACTTGCTGTATGTCCAGCTCTCTTACTTTCTTTTTTTTTTATTATTTTCAGCATAACAGTATTCATTGTTTTTGTACCACACCCAGTGCTCCATGCAATCCATGCCCTCTATATTACCCACCACCTGGTACCCCGACCTCCCACCTTTTATATACCTGGAGGCACTTGCATGAGGCAGACAAGTTCTCAATAAAGAACTTTAATTCAATATATTAAAGTATACTATGTTTTCCACAGTGAATATAGACTATTTATCAAATCAGAATCAAGTTCTGAAAAAAATACCCATATACAGATAGCTAACAAATACACAGCCCGGTACCTCTAAAGGTTAGTACTTCTACATATTTCAAAAGGCATCAAGTTTTTGCTGCTTTCCCCTGATCCAAGCATGCACATTTGTGTGTATGTAAGTAAACACCCAAAGACAACTGAATTAGTAGTCCACATTCACCACATGGATTAATGCCTGTTGTGATCTCTTTCCCTCCCAAATTGTTTCTGATTGTTCACTTTAACTAATTTTGCCTGCTTTCCAATAATAGGGAGAAGAAAATTTGCTTCCCCACCCCAGCACCAATCAAAGGGATACTTATGTCCTGTGAGCCTTCATTTTTCATAGGGGAAAACAAACAAACAAACAAACAAAAACCCAAAAAACCCTGAGCAGTGAAACTAGAAATTCCCTCATGTTTCCTTCCTTTCTGGAGCTTACTGCACTTAGGTTGCACAGTTGCCCAAATATTGGCCCCTCCATAAGAAGCTGTAAGTAGCACGTAGTGGATGAAAGATCCAGGATATAAGGAAGGGCTACTCTGGGCAGTTGCATGGCCTGGGATGGTCTGCCTCACCACTGGGCAAGGTCTGGGGCCTGGGGTCACTGTACCTCAACACCGTTAAGAGAAGACTTCAACGAGAATGTTTATTTCAACATCTTTGCATGAGAAAATAAACACTGCCTTCAATAAACAGTTTTAATTAAAAATTAAAATTTTAAAACTTAATTTTAAATATAATTATACCAAGAAGAATCATGACACATGTTGAATTATTTTAGGAGCCACAGTCTTCCTGAGGTACAAATAAATAGTTTGTACAAATAGGTAAAATCATTTATTAGGAAACTTTAAACCTCTTACAATAAAGTTACCATTAAATATAAGAATAAAGTGACTATTTTGCTTAAAAATGAACAAAGGTCACTTTGAAAGAGAATGGCAGCTTCCCTGTGGACATCCTCTATACCCAGCCCAATCAGTACTTACCAAGTACAAGTTTGTAGATTTTGCTAACATGGTAAATGATGGAAATAAATGAGGAAGACAATATTTTCAAAACAGTGTAAAAAGAACTTTAAAACAAGTATCTTGATTCTCCTTATTCTTCCACTCTAATTTGTAGCCTTTGGATAATATGTGGGAAAGAACATATATACATTTAAATTTTAACTTAAATGTCTACTGAAATAAAATGCTATCTTATTAAAATTCCTATCCGAAATTAAAAAAAAAGTCATGGTGACAAATAATGTTGACAATCCTGTAATGTAATCCTATCTTAAAACTCAAATTATGCTAAGAATGAATATTTCAAAACTAAATGGTTCACTTTGTTAAAAATATTCTTACTGAGTATTAAAAAAATCACCCAATGGTATCATGTTTTTAAACTCATTCTACTCATCATGCCTGTATTTTATCCTACCAGTTCTCTCTAATGACTTAGCATTCTCTCTTGTCTGCTCTCCTCTCTCATTTCCTTTCACCAGCACCAAAAACACAAAGACTCCAAAGTCCTTAGAGCAGACTGGAGTATCCCTTTGCCTTCTAGAAGCTGTGCATTTTGACCCTACTGGTCCATTCCACCTGCCCAATAGGCAAGATTGCCCAATAGGACAGTGCAGTCAGGAAGGGAGGCAAGGATAGAATCTTGAGGGATAGCAGAGAGAAAGAATCACCTTAAGAAAACTGGCAAGAATTCCTATCTTACATTGAGGTCTTCCATCCATTTTGAGTTTAATATTTTGTTCTAATAACACAACTCTGGGTGGGCTCCGAGATGGCTCCTCAGTGGGGACACATCACCAGGAAGACCACACCATGATTAGAATTTAGAATCTTCGGCACCCCCACCCCAACCCCTACATTCCCCCAGAGAGGGGAGGGGGCTAAAAGCAGAGCACATCTATGTAAGGAATCCTCCATAAAAATCCTCATAGCAGGGACGCCTGGGTGGCTCAGTTGGTTAAGCAGCTGCCTTCGGCTCAGGTCATGATCCCAGCGTCCTGGGATCGAGTCCCACATCGGGCTCCTTGCTCAGCAGGGAGCCTGCTTCTCCCTCTGCCTCTGCCTGCCATTCTGTCTGCCTGTGCTCGCTCTTTCCCCCTCTCTCTCTTTGATAAATAAATAAAATCTTTTAAAAAAAATCCTCATAGCAGGGGTTTCAGGAAACTTCCAGGTAAGTCAACATATCCAGGTACCAGGAGGGGGATAAAACCCAGCTCCACAGGAATAGACATTCCTGTGCTTGGGACCCTCCCAGACTGTGCCCTTTGTGTCTCTGCATCTGACTGTTCATCTGTATCCTTTATCATATCTTTCATAAATTGCAAATGAAAACAAATGTTTCCCAGAGTTCTGCGAGCCACTCAGTTGAACCAGAGGAGGAGTTGAAGGAACCTCTGATTTGTAGCCAAGTTGTAGAGAAGTTGTGGGTAACCTGGGCTCCTCCTACTTATGACTGGCACCTGAATGTGATGGAACAGTCTCACGGGACTGAGCCCTTAACCTGTGGGATCAGATGCCATATCAAGGCAGACAGTGTCAAAGCTGAGTAAAACTACAGGACACCCAGCTGGTGTTGCAGAGTTGCCTGGTGAGGGAAAAATCCACAGCCTCAGCCACAGTGTTAGAAGTAAAGTGTTCTGTGTGAATATGGTAATATAAAAGCCGATGGGAGAACTGAAATGTTTGCTTGACATACACTCTCACACAAAATATTATGTATGCCAGGTCTTTGCTGATGTGATATAGCACATATTCAAGTTCTAGTGAAATATCATAAAGAGTCAACTCAAAAAACAAACAAACAAACAAACAAGCAAACATACAAAATATGGATGAGCTGGGAGAAAATAAGCAATGTTTCCTCTTTCCTATCAAGAGAAAGACCATTCCTGAATTATCCAAGATTTTGCTTTTACCTGAATAACCATACAGTTCAATAGGACTTGAAGGAAAAAGCATGTTTGGTCCTCAGCGATCCTTTCCCCTGATATGGCCGGCAAGAGTGGAGTGATTCTTGTGGATATATCTTTGCTCCAGAGTGGGGAAAAAAAGGAGTTCTTTCACCAACGTTCAAAGGGTTTTTAAAAAATGGCCTTCATTAAAATACATCTGCCCCTCCTTTGGAACCTGCTCACGCTACACTCCAGGCCAGCGAGCATCAAGGGGTTGGAAATACGGTACAAACTCCCATGAAGCCACCTCTCCCTCTAAACTATTCTTCTCTCTGCCAAATTCTGCTTCGGTCAGCCTAAGGATCAAATACCTGTCTTTGGGCAATAAAGTGATGTGCATTAATCAATCAATGGCCCTAACTGGCAAGTTCCTTAAAAACTCATGGGACACAGATGGTTGCCATGACTTTCCCAGGAAGCAGCTACTGTCTTTCCATGAATGCGGCATGAAAATACAGGGCTGGGTGAGCAGATGAATGTCCACTCGTGAAACAATCATGCTGAGGACAATAAACAGTAGTTTTGGATGGCAGATTTAAATTTCATTCACAGCCAAGAAAACACTCCAGATACATGATGTGTCTCCACTTCCTGTTGTTTCCAACATCTGAGTCCTCCCTTCCATTCCTGTTTCCACCACTTCAGTAAATGTCTCCCATCCTCATTGCATATAAAAAAGGCTCTGATTCTTTCTATTCTAATGTCTGTAAGACATTACTGTGAACAAGAGCAGGGGATAATTCCTCCTCCAAACCCATCTATGAAATAAAGGGTTCTATTCAGGATCATGACAAGCTGAGGAATCCCTCAAGAGAACTTCCAGAGTCATTTCAACCTATAAGGCTGGCTAAAATGTTCCTCACCATCCGCCACACCAGGGCTAGGACTGATGAGTGTCTCCACCATGCAGGTCCCTCTGGATGACATGATCGCTGGGAAACCAGGCACGAGGCAAGCAAAAATCAGCACCTGCTCTTCTGCAAAGTTTGTCTGAAGTGCTTGAAGGCAGAGAAGAAA
This sequence comes from Mustela nivalis, assembly GCF_964662115.1. Taxonomy (NCBI): domain Eukaryota; kingdom Metazoa; phylum Chordata; class Mammalia; order Carnivora; family Mustelidae; genus Mustela; species Mustela nivalis. Next base: position 140,836 of record NW_028135540.1, on the reverse strand, counting down.
CAGATTGACTCCTTCAGATCTTACCTAAAAACAAAATTAAAGGTGACAAAATTAAACACATGTTTATGCAGAGATGCACTGCAATGCAGATTCAGTTCTGAGAAAGAAAAACTAGAAGTTAAAGGTACCGTTAAACTCCTGCACCAAGTTCTTAGTGACAAGAAATCAGGCGTGCTGCAAGAAGCCCAAGGGTGAAGAGTTGGGGTCTGGAGCCACAGTGCCTGGTTCCAATGCAGGCTCTGCTTTTTGCTTTTTGCTTGCTTAGCTGTGGCCAGTGGAGAACCACCAGACTTCTCCCTTTGCATCAGTCTCTACCTCTGAAAAATAAGGATGATAAAAGAATTTACCACAAAGTGTTTGCACAGGGATAAGTGACTTACAACAGTGCCTGTATCATCAACTGTCATTTAATCACAAAAATAATGCAAAGACAATCATCCTCCAAATTTACAGTGTGCTTTGAATAGGGTTTTTTCTATAATATGCTTATGTATCATGGAAAGTTCTTGAAAAATCTCCGAGCTTAATAAGACCTTAAAGACCTGGCTCAGTTATTTGACCTTGAAGCCCATTCATCAGGCATTTCTACACCAGCCCTCCTTTTTTTTTTTTTTTTTTTTTTTTGCCTGTGCAGGTAGCTACCTTGAGGGCTGCCACCAAATCATCACTTCCACAAAGAACCATTCAGAAATTTCTGGAACTCATATCATTGCTGGACTTCTGGCATAAGTCCATTGTTCCTGGTGGATGCTTCCAGTAGTAGGAAATGGAACATGCTCAATGAGGGCAGGGGGTTGTGTTTGACTTGCCCACTGCCATATCTCCAGCACCTAGAAAGGTGCCTGAAACACATAGCTGGCATCCAGTAAATGTGTGCAATAAATGAGTGAACTAGACAAAAATAGATATGCACTGGTAGATGTGGCCTGTGGAGTACAGCTTCAAAAGCAGGAGAGTATTGAGAGTCCTACATGGTAGGTTGCATGGCACTGAGTTAAAGAAAATGGGTCCTACAATCAGACCAAAGGTTAAACCTCGAAAGTTGTGCGATCTTGGACAAGTCACCTACAAGAACAAAGACCCCTGTCTTCTATTGATAACAGCTGGGAAGAGAGAATCCATTTCAGAACGAAAGGGGACACAGGACGGCTGTGTACGACACTTATATTGTGGTCAAGATGGCAGTGTGAATTCACTTCATGGGGTCCCACACCATCATCCCTCACTACCATTTGAAATACATGGTAATAAGAGATGAAATATATATATATATTTTTTTCAGTGTAACAGTATTCGTTGTTTTTGCACCACACCCAGTGCTCCATGCAATCCGTGCCCTCTCTAATACCCACCACCTGGTTCCCCCAACCTCCCACCCCCTACCCCTTCAAAACCCTCAGATTATTTTTCAGAGTCCATAGTCTGTCATGGTTCACCTCCCCTTCCAGTTTCCCTCAACTCCCTTCTCTCCATCTTCCCTTGTCCACCATGCTATTTGTAATGCTCCACAAATAAGTGAAACCATATGATAATTGACTCTCTCTGCTTGACTTTTTTCACTCAGCATAATCTCTTCCTGGAAGAGATTATATATGTATTTTTTAAAAGATTTATTTACTTACTTATTTATTTGACAGAGAGATCAAAAGTAGGCAGAGAGGCAGAGAGAGAGGAGGAGGAAGAGGGCTCCCTGCTGATGCAGGACTCAATCCCAGGACCCTGAGATCATAACCTGAGCTGAAGAAACAGGCTTAACCCACCCACTTAGCCACCCAGGTGCCCCTAGATTAAACACATATATTTTTTAAAGATTTTATTTATTTATTTGGCAGACAGAGATCACAAACAGGCAGAGAGGCAGGCAGAGAGAGAGGAAGGGAAGCAGGCTCCCTGCTGAACAGAGAGCCTGATGTGGGGCTCAATCCCAGGACCCTGGGATCATGCCTTCAAGCCGAGCCGAAGGCAGAGGCTTTAACCCACTGAGCCTCCCAGGCACCCCTAGATTAAATAATTTTTTTTAAGAGAAGAGAAAAGTTAGCAAGTGAACCTCGGTAAAAAACAAAACAAAACAAACAAAACCCAAAACTGACAAACATCTCCATGAAGCAGCAACCGCAGAAATTCTCAGTGATGCACAGATGTGTAGCGACAGGAAAAGATGTCTGGAGGCTGACTTCAAGGAGGACAAGTCGCTCCCACTGGAGATAAAGGCAGACAGAAAGGCCTGCTCGCTTGCTGCCTGAAGCCACAACTTCAACTGGGCTGCGGACTTGATTGCACACCACTTGCTTCACCACAACACTGTGAGGTTTCCAGTAGCTCATTACATCTAAACACTACTGCCTCCTTTAACAAGGTTTCCCTTCCAGATTGCCCCTGACTTACAGGGATAGGCAGTAGGTGTCCCTCCACGTGCTCCTTCCAAATTCTCTCCTCTCTCTGCTTTCTTCTGATCCACTTTTTATTTATGGGCTAGCTTTACAGGATATCCCTTCTGTGATTAAACAGGTCTTAATAATTCTACCTTTTGTAAAGGAAGCCTTCCCCAATTATTTAGATGTTGATAAATATTTACCTCTGAATCTCCATAAATCATCACTTTATATGGCACCAACATGTAGAAAATAAGAATGAAGTTACCCAATTTTCAGAATGAACCATACAAATGACAACCTACCATCTAAAGCCAGAGACAGAAAGCGAACATCTGCATAAACTAAAGTAATGCGGGTTCCTTATTCATTCATATTTATTATGCAAAATGGAAGTTTTAGGAAGATTAGAATAATGCATACTTGTTCTATTATATAGGCAACTAATCCTCTGTAGATGGTAATGTATCCATAACTCCATCTCCAATCTAGAATTTCTGAACACGAGGAGAGGGTATTAAAATCTCCTCTGTGGGAGGCAGAGCATTACAGTGTCTGGCTCTGGCCTTCCTGCTGCAGGAGGAGACTTGCAATTAGTGATGGCAAATGGAATTCACAAAACATTTCTGGGCTTTAGAAGACATTGGAAAACTAGCAAAGGACTTAGAAAATGGTAGGAAAGGAAGCAGGAAGAGGGAGGTGGCAGAAACAAGTGAGCCAAAACCTGATCTGTAAGCAACAAGCTCAAGAAAAACAAATCAGGGTGCCAGAGAACAAATGCCATTTTCACTGCAGGATCTCTACAGGCCTGTGCCCTCCAGACCCCGTTCCCACCACACGGTAAGTTGGGGGAACTGAACCTGAGATTTCCTTAATAAACCAGGACCCTCAAATGGAACCAAAGTGATCCCAACCAAGAACACTCCCAGCCTCCTGGCAAAGGAAAGACAAACCCTCCAGGAAAAAACAGACAGACAAACAAACAAACAAACAACAAAAAAAACACACCAAAAAACAGAATTAAAAGAGATTACATCTATGTTCCAATAAATCTGGTCTCAAAATCCCTTCACAGAGCATGCAAGAAATGAGGCCACTGTGAGAGACAGAAGACTGAGGGAAAATGAAGACTTTAGACACTGGAATGATCAGATACAGAATAGAAAATATTACATGTTAATTGTTTAAGAACACAAAAGAGGTTTAAAAATAAAGAAGGATCAAGAGCCTATCAAAAGCAACAGGCCAAGTGTGAACATGGAACTGAAGGAAGTTAAACAGGGACCAAAAATCACTGAGACGTAAAACACAACAGAAAACACACCAGAATGGTGGGGCAGTAGATGAGCCCCGAATGAAGGACTTCACAACACTGCACCAAGAAGTGAAGACATTCCCCAGAATGCAACACAAGGAGGCAGGAGAAGAAGATGAACGCCAGCTTGAGAGACACGAACAACAGACGGGAGGTTTAAATAAGAATCCTGGGAAGTACAGCAGAAGGACAGAGTCAAAATTTCAGAAGAAAACAGCTGAGGATATTACAGAAATGATAAATCCAGAAATACAGGAAATTCACAGATACCAAGCAAGATGAGAAATCTTCAATTAAACATTTTGTGGTAAAGCTATAGAACACCAAAAACTAAGAAAAGGTTTTAAGGAAAAGGCATTTAAAGGAATGAACAGGGTGGAAACAGGGTTTAAAGCTGCTACAGTGGTAAGGAGATGCTAGTAAAATGGTACCTGTAAAGGGTGACAGGAGTATTTTTACTGCCACTACTGCTAATACTGTGTCTAATGCACATAACAACTGAAGACTGCGAAGGTTAAGCTGGAGCAGAAAAAAATTAAACGAATTATGACCCTCAAAAGAAGGATCATGTTGGGGCGCCTGGGTGGCTCAGTGGGTTAAGCCTCTGCCCTCAGCTCAGGTCATGATCCCAGGGTCCTGGGATCGAGCCCCGCATCGGGCTTTCTACTCTGCAGGGAGCCTGCTTCCTCCTCTCTCTGCCTGCCTCTCTGCCTACTTGTGATCTCTGTCTGTCAAATAAATAAATAAAATCTTTTTTAAAAAAAAAAGAAGGATCATGCCAATGAATTTCACAACTCTGGTGATCACTTTAAAAGCATCTCTTCTTTTTATCATAGCATTTGTATCATGTCCAGGATGAGATATTACAGCACACATGATAGAATATTTTAAAACAATAGTCCATTTTGCTCAAACTCCATGTTGAAAGCAAACGACTCTGTCAAACACTTTGAAGAAGGTAAAAGTAGTGGAACCATGTTTTGTCAAGAAAGCCCAGGGAGAAAAGCAGGTAGTAAAACCAAGTAGCAGTATCGAGGAAGGGCAGCCTCAGGAAGAAAATGAACACCGTTTTCTTCTGCTTTGTTCTCTTTTTTGTTTTCTTGTTGTTGGTATCTTTTTTTTTTTTTTGGTCTTTCCCAGAAATCACTTCATATATATACATTTATCTGTTCAACTTCAGTGAAAGTTGGGAAGAAAAGGGCCAGAACTTTTGAATGGTTGTCTTCAGCTGAGTGCTTATTTTCTTCCTTCAGTTTCTCTGGGGTTTCCCACTATTCTTCAATAAACATGTGTTGCTTTCTGGCAGGGTAAAGCCAAATGCATTTTTAAAAGAAGTAATGGCAGGTCATCCGTCCATCCAGATCAGGAGAGAGCCCATACCAGAAAAGGCAGAGAGGGTAGTAGACTCCCCTCTGTGAGTTCCTGCCCTCTTGGTCTTTCCTCAGCCCTTGCTCTCTGCTATGTCTCTCCAGTCACACCCCAAACCCAGAGAAACAAAAGGACTCTTCAAAACTTAAACCCTGTGAGAAGGGCCACGCGGAGGCAAGGAGAGCCCTGTAAGACTCTGAGCCATGTGGTCTGTATCTGAGACTGCACATCTCCTTGAGCCACGTTCCATTCCCTCCATGCCTAATGTTGGCCTTGTGTTCTACAGAAGCAGTCAGGGCATCCATACACTCCTCTCTGTGTGCTTTTCTGTATACCTGATCCCATCTCAACCCACAACATCCAGCAGCATGCACCATCTGTCATCTCCCTTCAGTCAACCTGCAAATAGGTAAACACAGCCTGTAAAACCCACCCTTGTCCAAGCTATGTCTGGAGTTATGATCGTCTGTGTCTTTACCATCAAACTTTCTAAAAGGCTATTCTTGTGTGTGACCTCCATGGTCTCACGCCCAGGCACTCTATCTCTATGTCTGGCTTAGGACTCCACTACTCACCTCCCATTTTCTTTCAGTACTCAGTGACAACCTCCTCGATCTACCCCCACCCCCTAATCAAGCTGCTTTGCAACTTTTCACATCATCGAACATTGCTGACATTTCATTCCTTGAAATCTCTCTTCTCTAGACATCTGTGCAAAAATGCCTTCCTGGCATCAAAGCCATGTCCCTCCCCTTCCATCCACTACTCCTTTATTCTTCCCCTTTATCTGCCCAAGAAAAGAAGGAATTACCCTAAATCCTTAACTGTCACTCTCTCTACAAGGAATATATCCCTTGGCAACAGCATGATTGCATCTCTCTTCCCCCAAGCACCCATTCCTACATTTTGACTGTCCAACCAGAACCTACACCTGCACGTCCAACAGACACCTCAACTCAGATTGCCTAAAGCTGCACTCCTCCTCTTACCTCCTGCACCTGGCTCCCTTCCTGAGTTGCCACGACTGTTGTGGCAGTTGACACATCAGATTCAACATTCTGAACGCACGGAGGCACCCCTAAGCCTACTGCAGCATTTTATTTTCCATAGCCGAGATATGGAAGCAGCCCAAGTGTCCAGCAACAGAAGACAAAGTGGTACATACACACAATGGTATATTACTCAGCCATCAAAAAGGATGAGATCCTGATATTTACAACAGTATGGATGTACCTAGAGGGTATTGTGCTAAGCAAAATAAGTCAGACAGAGAAAAACAAATACTGTATCTCCAGGGATGAATCCTTAAAAAATGCCCTACATATTCAAGTTTTAAGGCAGGACCAGAAGCAACAGTTTTAGCATATATCACCACGATATAAAATAAAATCTTTAAAAAAAAAAAAAAGGAAATAATAGGACAACAGCAATTAGGGTAAAAAGACTTAACAACTGTCTTGCTCAACATCACCAGCACTACACCAGCTACACGTCTGACCCCCAGACCAGCATAGCAGGTGTGAGGACAGGTCCAAGCAGAGAAAGTGTTACTTGTCACATTTTTTGAAAAATGATAAACAGAAGGGATGCCTGGGTGACTAGGCTCATTGAGCGGCCAACTCTTGATCTCAGCTCGGATCTTGATCTCACGGTGGTGAGTTTGAGTTCCACACTGGGCTCTGCACTGGGTGTGGAGCCTGCTTTAAACTAAACTAAACTAAACTAAAATAACACCTCTGTCAAAAGTACGTGAATTCACAACTTACATGTAAGTCAAGTTCTACTTGTTCTAAGACAGCATGAAAACCAAGATGTCGTTAGCAAGACAGGAAGCAAGATAAATTGTGTATTCCATGTGCCGTGAGATGACTCCAACTGCATCCAAGTCAGCCATGGCCCTCCACACATCTGCAAGAGAGGGTATATTATCCACATTAGCACAGAGGAAACCAAGGCTCAGAGAGGTTAAAAAAAAAAAAAGAGTCCAAGATCATAGCATCATTTAGCAGCGTAGCCAGAATGTATAGGAATTACCTCAAAACAGGCCACACTAGTGGAAGAATACCTTAGTGTGGAGTTATGAAAACCCAGGTAGAACGCTGCCTCAGAAAGGCAGATAATCAATAAAGGAAAAATAAAGAGGCGCCTGGGTGGCTCAGTCGGTTAAGCATCTGCATTGGGCTCAGGTCATAAATAATCCTGGGATCTTGCCCTATGTCAGACTTCCTGCTCAGCAGGGAGTCTGCTTCTCCCTCTGCCTCTGCTCCCCATTCATTCTCATAAACAAACAAATCAATAAAATCTTACCCCAAAAAAAGAAAAAAATAAAGATTATAAGCTTACAATAAAGATATGAATGATGAGTCAAAGCTTTCAGTGACACGCCCACACCTGCCTACAGTTCTCTGGCTAAAACATGGGTGGAATTGATGGGGTTAGAAGAACAGGAGGCACATAGGCCCGGACAGCACAGCCCCGCAGATGCAGAATCCTGGTGTAGGATTAGCTAGCTTTCATTGTCCTTTAAAATGTCAAAGCTAAAGAAATCTGGTAGGGTTATTGAAGTCTGATCCTGGGGGATGCCTGGTTGGCTCAGTCTGTTAGGCAGCAGCCTAACATGACTCAGGTCATGATCACAGGGTCCTGGGATCAAGTCCGACATCAGACCCCTTACCCAACCAGAAGCCTGCCTCTCCCTCTGCCTGTTGCTCCCCCTGCTTGTGCTCTCTCACTGACAAATAAATAATCTTTAAAAAGAAAGAAGAAAGAAAAAAAAAGAAAAGAAAAATAAAATCTGATCCACAGTATAGAACAACACAAAGGATGGTACTTTCTTGGGCTGATTTCTGTTTGTTTGATTTTAAGTAGGTTCCACAGCCAGCACGGACACTAGTGCAGGGTTTGATCTCAGGACCCTAAGACCATGAACTGAGCCAAAGGCAGACAATCGATTAAGCCACCCAGGCACCCCACTTTCTTGGGTTCTAATGGGACTTTTCCTAGGTTCTAATCCTAGCTGTACTGGCTTCCAGGGGGAATGAAGTCCAGCACCACAAGAAAAGCATCCCAAGGCTGCAGTCCTCTGCAGAAGATTTGCTGGTGGCTGCCATCATCAAAGAGTCAGTGGGTGAAGTTGTTGAAGCACAGTGGGAACAATGATAGCCACTGCCTTTTGGGTGTCACTGAATCATTCTACTCATCTTCAGGAAGCCTGGCCCTTCTCCAGTCAACGCAGCAAAAGCAAACTTGTTAGAAGAACAGGGGAGGGGGTCATCTCCCTCCCTCCCAGAAACTGAAGCAACCAGCCAAACAGTGCAGCACTGGAGTAAAAATAAAAATATGAAGGAATGTGGCTGCACCTGGGTAGCTCAGTCTGTTAAGCATCTGCCTTTGGGTCAGGTCCTGATCTCAGAGACCTGGGATCTGAGACCCACATCAGGCTCCATGCTCAGTGAGGAGTCTCCCTTTCCTTCTCCCTCTGCCCCTGCTCCTAGCTCATTCTCTCTCTCTCTCAAATAAATAAAATCTTTAAAATAAGAAATTTAAAAATGAAGGAATGAATCAAAATGCAGAATTCAGAAACAGAACTACAGATAAAAAAACTACATATAAAAACCTGAAATATGACCCGGTGAGTGAGGAAGGATTATTAAATCATGATACTGTATGAATTGATTGCCAATTTTTTCTTAGAACATAGAGCACACTGCACTACACGAAAACGAAAACACAAAATTAGGATTGAATACAAAAACAAAATTATCAGTGTTATTCCATCAAGTGTTTCTCTAACCTACTGATCAAAACCTCAGTTCATCCTCCAAAAGAATCTGGGCACCACCTCAGCACACATGAACACATTTTCAGGCCACAGTTCACACTGCTCCAGTCCTCACTCTAAGTCCTGAGCCATGGGCTCCTCCAGGCAAAGCCACCACCAACTAGGCCCCGGCCCTAGAAATCCCCAAACCCAACCACTTCACAACAGGGAGACTCAGGGAGATTCAAATGGGCAGAAACGTGGGACTTTGACTTTTTTTTTTATTTAAAAGAAAAATACAGCAAGAAACATTTCTAGCACAAAGTGAAGAGCTAATCTTTCACAATGTCGAGAGTATTAGAATTATCAATACACCATCAGTAGTTTGATAGGTCAAACAGGCCAAAAGCTGGAAACACAAGAGGAAATGCTCACAGCAAACAGACCTGAAAGCCAGGGCCTGGACCGGCTGACATGGCTCTGCCGCTTACCACAGCGAGAAAGTGTAACTTTCCTGGGCCTCAACTTCCCTCCTGGCCAGCAGGAAAGTGGCAACACCACAAAATTCATATCTGGTCGGGGATTACGTGAAAGGAGAATGCTCAGTGAGAGCCCCGCCACACCGCCCGTCCAGCCACAGTCTGCGCCCAGTGAATGGGAATTTCCTCTACTGCAGCCACACGAAGAGCTGAAGGATCTGCACAGGATGCCTGTTTATTTACCAGTCACAAAACCACGTTCTGCCATAAACAGAGAGGGCAAGAGACCCCAAGAGATGGGAATATCCCTCACCCTTGCCTGGACCAGGCTTTCAAGACAAGTTGGAAAGCCCACAGCAGCTCTGCCACTGACTCTGAATGAGCCTTTGGAAGACAACACCATCCCAAACAACAGTTTAATTTACTTCTCTTTAAAAAGCAGTGAGACAAGGTCTTGGCCACATCTTCATAAATTAACAGCTTAGGAGGCTAAACCCCAATGATTTAGTTATGTCCCCAGCAGGCACACCTCCACTCGTGGGCAGCTTCAGGGAGAAAGGGTGCCTCCCCATCCATGAGGACATCCTCTGACATTCATCTGAAGATGCTTCCTACCCATGGGCATTTACTTCCTGGAACCCTCCCCCCATCTAAATTCCTCTCTGGACGCTGCACGAGGCAACTTCCTCACACCCCCATCACCACTGCTGACACCGCAGCTACCCCCGAGCCTTCAAGCAGGGTGCACCTGTCTTTGCTGCCAAGCGTCCCATCAGCCCAGCTCCATCACTGATTTCTGTACCCATAATTAATTAACTTATGCATGTATGTATTTATTTATTTTTACAGCTTCATTTATTTTAGGGAGAGATAGACAGAGAGAGAGAGATACAGAGAGAGCACACACACACAAATACAGGGAGATAGAACCTCCAGCAGATTCTACACTGAGAGCAGAGCACACCTCAGGGCTCAATCCCACCACCCTGAGATCATGACCTTAGCTGAAACCAAGAGTTGGATGCCTCAACGACGGAGCCACCAGGCACCCCTCTGTACCCTTAATCTTAAGAAAAGACAGACACCGCTTCTTTCTGTCAGCCATGGCCTCATAAGCCATCTGTCACACAGCCAAAGTTTCCAGAGGGTAGGACCAGGTCTGCAACACCAGTGATGCCAGAGTATCTCCATAAAACTACAATCTAGTGAGTACCAGGCTCTGCTCTAAGCTCCTAATATGGCCTTCTATTTTGTACCCGTCACAGACCTACATGCTAGGTATTATCCACAGTGCACAGAGGAGGACACTGAGGTCCATGGCTTACCCAAGCGATCTACTTTTATGTGGCAGCAGCAGGGGCCTGAACCCAAGTCTGTGACTCCAAGGCCCCTCCGTCAACTCTGTTACTCATGCAGCCCCAACACAGTCATTAAATACCTCCCTAAACCCTCATCCCTCCTGTGAAAAAGCATGGTCTTCTGCCATTTCCCAGATGGGAAGAAAGCCGGCATGAGCCAGATATAGTGACCTGCCCATGATGGTACAGGCGATGTCCCCTCTGTTCTCCCCCCAACACCCATGTCATTCTGCACGAGGCCCCATGGGGTCCTTCATGCTTCCAGTGGAAAACTCTGGTGAGACCACCAGTCTCCTGGCAGGCCTTCAACTTGACCCTGGAGGACAGGACCAGTTAGGAGAAACCGGCAAGTTAAGCCTCTGAAATGGGGTCCTACCACCCAGGAAAACCCCCTTATCTCCAGGGCATCGCCCGTGTGAATTAGCTGGATTTGTAGAGGGATCCACAAGCACCAGCCTTGCTGAGTCACTTTCTCTAAGGTGGTGGCTGAGACAAAAAGGACCCAGGAAAGAAAGGCAATTAATGTGAGCAGCTGCCTCTGCTCACCAGATCTGCATTTTATGTGGGGCACACTGTTCAAAGTTTACACCCCCCATCTCTGTAACCTTCACGACAACCCCTGGAGCTCCCTGCACCATCATTACCACCTCACAGACAAGGAGACAAGGCATGAGGGGTGTGTAGAATGATGCAGCTCTGTGCTGGGGACAACCGGGGGAGGACTCCCACAGGCTTGCTCTTCCCACTGCTGCAGAAGCAGCTGAAAACAACGAGTTTTTCAGTTTGCATTATGTAGAGTGGAAAAGTCAACCATAAAGGTCATTCAATTTTTAAATGGGTTATTCCTCAGTATAAAAACAGTTCCAAAAAATAATTTCCGAGAAGTTCAACATATTCCTCCTTCCAGGTGCCTGGAATGTGATGGAATGTTGTTAAAATAAGTTCTGGCCCATCAGTATGCCAGACAGAAACTGGAAGTAAGCTGTTGCAGGTCCCCAAAGGCTCCGTCACAATCCTAAGGAGAAGACATATAACTTTTACTGTCCCAAAGTGGTTATGTTTAAAAAAAAAAAAAAAAGGCACAGGTGGAACATTTTAAATTACAGACTTTCAATGCAGGGGCAGTGGGGGCGGGGGGGTTGTCCCCCAACTACCCCCAAATGTTTCAGCTATATATAGTGACTTACCAAAGTGACTCATCACAAGTACCTACAAGGCGACTGACAGGCAACTGACCGATGAGGAAGGTATTCGGACTGCTTAACAAAACCAACACAACTTAGAATTTTCATGATTAAGAAGAGAAAACCATTTATTAAACACTCGCCAGGCACCAAACCCGCTAGGCACTGTCACACGCTCTACTCATCACAAGGCTGCCAAACTCAGTGCAGAAACTGAGGCTGAGTAAGTCACCTAAGATCATGCAGCACCAGAAACTGGATTCCAACCGGTTCTGACATCATAGCCTACCCCAGCTTGCTGCAATGCTTCAGAACCTAAGCTTTGTGATGATCAATAAACTGCATGCTTAACAATGTTTACACATCTCTGTTAGAATTCAGGGAAAGGTTTTTAAAAATGACATACACAAGGGGAAAAAATAATACAGTTTCTGGAGGCAGGCTGCCCAGGGTTCAAATCTTGGCTCCTCCACTTGAAAGCTGTGTGACCTTGGACTCCTTTAGCTCCCCTGTGCCCATATTTCCATGCATTAAAATGGTAGCCATAACAGACCCTATCTCCTAAGGCAAATAAAGCATTTTGGTATTGTTGTTCTTGTTTTAAGATTTTATTATTTATTTGACAGAGAGAGAGAGACAGGGTGAGAGGGAACACACACAGGGGGAGTGTGAAAGGGAGAAGCAGGCTTCCCACTGAGCAGGAAGCCTGGTGAGGATTAGATCCCTACACCCTGGGAGCATAACCTCAGCTGAACAACTGAGCCACCCAGGTGCCCACAAATAAAACATTGAGAATCATTCCTGGCATGAGTTAAACCTCAGAAGGTGTGGGCTGGTGTTACTTCTTGCTGGCCACTAGATAGAGTCAGCAGCCTCAGGCCCACTGTTTTAGCAACTCATTTGCATAAACAAAGCCCAGGCTCAGCCACTTTGTGCTTACCCTATGATTTCTTCCTGTCACTAACATCTCTCCTCACTCCTGCTCTGTGGCACTAAGCTCTGGGCCTCAACTTCCCATCTGTCAAATGAGGTGAGGAGCCCAGCTGATCTATCTGAGGTCCTTCCAGCTGGGCAACCTAGGGTTCTTGGTAACTCAGGGCCCAGAAATTTCAGAACCATCCTAACACAAACATTACCAGATGACACTCACTCAATTTCCTCAAATCTTCTCTTCCGTGTTATGTATAAATGCTTATTTTCATGGCAAATCTTCTCCAAGATCCCAGAGCTCCACGAGCACCCAGAATAGGCTGGGCAGGCATCCCCAGTGCTGAGGCTGGGGACATGATGGTCAGAAGCTCTGACCTCCAGGGGAGATGGATTCCAAATCAAGCTGCTCTGATAAGCAGGTCTTCCCTGTTAGAGAGGATTTCAACAGAGCACAGTTAAGAGGAAGTGCAGGTAAGAAACTCAGAACTTGGCCCACCGGACAGAGGGCAGTAGGACAGTGGGCCGGAGGAGTGACAGAGGGATTGAGAGGAATGGCACGATCAACAGAGGCCAGCCAAGGCAGCACTGATGCTCAATGTGAGAGGGTGGGCTGGGGATACACTGTGAAAATGGCTTCAAAGGCAGGAAGCAAGCCCAGCTCAGCACAAAGCAAAGTCCTGAGCAGGAACCTTCTGGGACCAGGTTGGACACTAAGGTGAGCTGAAAATGGCTGTGGCACCCAGTGCAGTCTGAATCTCACCCATGCCTCTCACAGGCTGGGTGACCCCGGACCAGTTATGCTATGTCCTTTAATGTTTCCTAAAGGGTATATTCACTCCATAACCCTGAGCCATGTTCTCATTTCGGTGAGTGTGGGAGGCCGCAATAAGGCTTGAGACGAGAACCAAACCAGACCCTGACTTGTGCCTCCTTTAAAGTCCAAATAACCTAACAAAAGGTTTAGGACGGGAAAAGTTCAGTAGCACTGGGCAAGAGTCTGTGCTATGTGTTGTGCGCTCGCCTACGTGACTTCCCACACGCTTACTAAACAAATGAGAACAATTCGGTTGGGCTAAAAAGTTCGTTGCTGGTCCTTGCTGCCTTAGTACAACCCATAATTTACTTTCAGGTTTGCTGTATTTGTACTGGCATCAGCCATTTGGCGTCATGAGGAACCATAGTTGCTTAACTAAACACAGATGTAATGTCACTATATATATGGCCTTAAGGCTTTGAATAAACTTAGCACTGTTGGACATCCTCCTCAGTGCTCCTCCTGTCCCCCATATCTCTGCTTCTCGAGTTCTTTTCTTCATCCTCTTACCCTCATGTTCCTGGTTGATTTGTTGCGCCGGCCACGACAGGTGAGGATCTGATGGTGCCCACTATCTACAGAGATCCAATATATACAACTAGGACAGCCTGGAGGGGGGTGGGCAACCCAGGCTGGACAGGGAGTTAAGAAGGAGTCAGGAAGGGCGCCTGGGTGGCTCAGTGGGTTAAGCCGCTGCCTTCGGCTCAGGTCATGATCTCAGGGTCCTGGGATCGAGTCCCGCATCAGGCTCTCTGCTCAGCAGCGAGCCTGCTTCCTCCTCTCTCTCTCTCCGCCTGCCTCTCTGCCTACTTGTGATCTCTCTCTGTCAAATAAATAAAATAAAATAAAAAATCTTAAAAAAAAAAAAAAGGAGTCAGGAAGAAGTCATTCCCACACTTGAGGTATGGGTTGGTACTGACCAGAGACACTGGGCAAGAGACAGTGTCCTAGGACTGCTGTAAGACTAGCCGGGTCCAGGCAAAGCGCCTAACAGTGTGTAGATGTAACCCATCTGTAAAAGGTGGACGGGGGGTGGTGGTTGCAGCTGGTTGAGCATCTGACTCTTTGTTTTGGCACAGGTCCATTCACCTGGCCCATTCACCTGTGCCTGCATGTGTTCTGTGGTGTGCTCTTTATCTCTCTCTCTCAAATAAATAAATCAAAAAAAAAAAAAAAAAAAGGAAGTCAGGAAGGATCAGGAGACCTGCTGTGAAGGTCCCAAAGACTCCACCCTCCTCAACTAGCCTCCGGAAATAAAGTAAGTGGATGCCCAGGAGCCTCCTGGACACAAAACTTTCCAAAGCAAAGCTTTCAATTTCATACTGGAGAAAAGGTTGCTGTGCAAATTAAAGACAAAAAAGCCAGCCATGGTGGGATGGGTTTGGACAGGGTTGGTCCTGTAGGGCTCTGGCCACTAAATGCCCACTGCCCAAGCCAGGAGCCTGGAGTCTGTGCAGCCAGTGCTTCCTGAGGCTTCCACATCATAGCCTCACTCTGAAGTTTCCTCCTGGAAGCTCCTTACCCAGGGAGGCCACCTGTCAGCACCCCCTCACACACACCCCAGCTTCTGCCCCTCCATCCAGCTGGAGTGAAGGATCCCCAAGCCTGCTCTCTCTGGTCTCTCCTGCACAGAGAGGAGTATGTGCCCTGGAAAGGAGGGTCCCTGAGGATACCTGAGTCCTTGGCCCAAAGACAGCTGGCTTGAGAATGTGGGGTTTCGGTGCTCTAGGCACAGCAGTTCCTAGAGGAAACAGGGTAGGGAGCTCCAAGGTGGAGAGGAGTCACGGGAGTCTGGGATCACAGATGCCAGTGGCCCCCAAGTGGAAGGGTTTCAGTAACTCCAGAGGTGAGAGGGGCCAGGGGTCAGGCCTGGAGGTGGACAAGGACCACCAACAAGGGGTAGGGGGCCGGAGATGGAAGTGATCCCAGGGTGGTTGCAGGCCCAAAGTAGAGGTGTGGGGGTGGGGGTGGGGGAAAGGGGTCCATGGGCCAGAAAAAAATGGTATCCTGGGGCTCCTGGGTAAAAGGAACTTGAGGTGGAGGGGGCCCAGTGGGGCCCAGGCTGCGCGGGCTGAGCCAGCGCCTCTCAGGCTGGGGAGCCCGGCGATTCTGAGGGACAAAATTTTCCATCAAGTTCTGGAAAAGAAGCCTGTCAGCACAGGCGTCTCTCCGGGGTCCAGACGAGCCCAGTGGTGCTGGGCCCCTTGATGTCAGTAGGGCCCCACGGGTTCCCTGGATACCGAGAAGTGGAGCGAGGGCTGTGGGGCAAGGGCTATGGGGCGTAGGAGCACCAGGCCGCCAGGAGCCTGTCCGCCAGGCCCCCCTCCCGCTCCCTTGGACGAAGCAGCAGGTGGCAGCGGGCAGCAGGGCCCCAGTCTCCCTCTCTGCCTAGCGCCCCTACCCCTCCCCAGCCCCTCAGTACCTGAGTCAGCGGGCCACCGATGCACTCCCCCGCGCCTTGCCCAGCCAGCCCAGAACCCCTGCCTTCCCGGGAGGCGCTACTTGCGCAGTGAGTTTGCTGGGCCCACAGAAGGCGGTGGGCGGGGCAGGCAGGTGCGGGCGAGCTGTGGCGGGTGGGGGGCGGCAAACAGCAGTGCAGGCCTCTCTGCAGGCCCGCGTGCCCTCACCCAGCCTCCTGTTCTGTCCTGTCCGGTGAGGGGGCTGGCTGCGCCCCCTGCTGTTTCCCGCTGCTCTTCTGCTGACTCCAGGACCCCAGGCCCTGCCCAGTCCTGGCTTCCCTGCCGCTCCCTGCCTCTGCTTGAGCTCCAGGCTAGGCCCGCTGCTGCTCCTGTGTGGCCGAGCTGCGGCCCCGGTGCGGTGTGGCTGGCCCTTTTCTCTCCCCAGGGCACAGTGGAGCCACGAGGGAAGGCCTGAGGGGATCTTCCGTCTGCTCAGTGCCAGTGGACACTCTCCAGGGGCCTCTCTACCTGGTGGGCTCCACCCATGGCCATCTTGGAACCCCTGGAATCCCCTTCAGAGACCAGGTGAAGCCCTCCTTGGGGAATCCAGGCTCCTGGGACCAAGGCGAGTTGATCTTGTGTACTGCTGTGTTTGTTCCCTGGCCTGGCATGGATTGACAGTTGCTGAATTGATCTATTCTGGGGTCATCAAGGGCAGAGCAAAGAGTTCAGGGCTGGGATCCCCAGGCCTGGGGTCCACACAGGCTTGGAGCCCTCTTGGCTGTCCCTGACAGAATGACCAAAGAGGAACCCTCAGAAACATGGATCTGCCTTGACCTGGCAGAGCATTCAGGGACAGGAAGGGGAATGTCTCCTTCGCAGAGTATCTGGAAGCCTGAAGTGGAAGATGGATTTGTCTGAGCCATGGTCATTAGTGTTGGGCCAAGAAACCCCTGGCTTGCTTCTCCTACCTGCATCCTAGGTCTAAAAGGGTGTCTGGGTGGCTCCCTCAGTGCAGCATCTGTCCAGGGTCCTGGGATCCAGCCCTGCATCTGGCTCCCTGCTCAGTGCAGATCCTGCTTCTCTTTCATCCTCTCCCTCTACTTGTGCTGTCAAATAAAATAAAAAAAAAAAAAGTTAAGAGGGGGGACAAAATGGCGCGGAATTAGAAGGCGTCTTTTCAACTTGTACCCCAAAATGAGCTGATTACCTACCAATCACCCATGAACTCCAATCACCCATGAAATCAGCCTGAGATCAAAATTATACATGTGTGGATCTCTACAGGGGGAGAAGAAGCCAGTGGGCAGGTAAAGCGGAGTGGGAACTGTGAACTGATATCAGAAGATAAACAAAAGGGGGAGGGAGCTACCAGAGGCAAACAGTTGGAAAGTAATACCCCAATACAAGCGAGAGTGCCCTGCGTCTGGGGACCAGCATTAACTCGGAGACTGGTTGAAAGCACTCCAAAAGAGCAAAGCATCTCTGGGGAAATTGTGGGAATCGGGGCGGCTAGGGACAAGGGCTTAAGTCCCTGGTCCCAGGACAGCCTCCCTTGGCACTGAGTCAGAGAGAGTGCGGCAGAGAAACCAGCTCTTGGTCCCTAAGCTGCCAGTGCAAGGAGAATGCATGGGGTCCGCTTCCTGTGAGGGAATGGGAGCCACACCAGGCGACAGAATGCAAGAGTCCTGCTATAGAGCCTGAGATACTCCCCTGAAAGAGGTATAAAGGCCCAGCCGGTGCCCTTTGATAAACACCCTTGTTTCAGAGCCTGCATCAAACTCTCACCCCAGAGAGGTGCGCGAAGGCCCAGCCTGGTGCTCTCGGACCTGTGCCTCATTCTCAGAGCCTGAGACCCGCGCGCGAACCTCTGCCTTCCCTGAAATTGGTGCATGTAAGGTGGGCGCTCTTAGACCCAGAAAGACCGGGCACTCCCAGCCCGGGCCAGCGGGAAAATCTCAGTGTGCGATTGCTGCTTGGAACCTCTCTAGCGGTCTAGAGGTGCCCAAAGCTGCTGCTGCCGTGCTTTTGGGTACAAGCAAAAGATCCTCCATCCCCAGGGACAGCGACTTGGAACCTGCTCTGCCAGCGGCCAAGGGGGAACTTATTTGGGCTCTGCAGCCAGACTGAGGCTTCTCTCTGAGAGGGAGATCAGGGTGCGGTTTGTTTTCCTCTAAAACTACAAAAACCATCAAAAGCGGTCAAAGTGAGAAAAAAAACGTGAACAAACAAAAAACCGCCAGAGAACAAAAGCCTGAAAAAAAAAAAAAGTTTCCTCAGAGCCCACCCCCTTGAGGGGGGCCGTAGGACTTAAGTCAGGGAACATCATTGACTGAAAACCCACATGGCAGGCCCCTTCCCCAGAAAACAAACCAAGAAAGAAAAAAAAAAAAGAGAGAGAGAGAGAGAAATAGTACTACAAGAGAACTACCACTACTACATAGGAAACTTTTATCTTTCATTCATTCCCACTATTCTGGTCCTTTTTTTTTTTATATATATAGGTAATTTTTTTAACCCCAGCAGGATGGTGGAAGGGGTACATGGCTGAGTGCCTCCCGGGTCTGACCCTGTGTGAGGCCACCCGGTGCCTGCAGCTGCCCTCTGGAAGGTGTTGCTTTAGTGGCAGAGCCGGAGGGCACCAAGCATGTGTGTGTCTCCAAAGTCCTGGGCACCACATCACAATGCCTTCCTGAGAAGCAGAATCAAGGACAGTTGCTGATCTTCATTCCTTCCTACCAAAGGTATCTCATACACCATAATTGGAAGTTGGAGCCGGGGGGCGCCTGGGTGGCTCAGTTGGTTAAGTGTCTTTCTTCAGCTCAGGTCATGATCCCAGGCTCCTGGGATGGAGGCCCACACATTTGCCTCCCTGCTGAGCTCCCCTGAGCCTGCTTCTCCTTCTCCCTCTGCCATTCCCCCAACTTGTGCTTTCTGGCTCTCTGTGTGTCAAATAAGTGAATAAAATCTTTTTAAAAAGTTTGGGCCAGGGGGCGCCTGGGTGGCTCAGTGGGTTAAGCCGCTGCCTTCAGCTCAGGTCATGATCTCAGGGTCCTGGGATCGAGTCCCGCATCGGGCTCTCTGCTCGGGAGGGAGCCTGCTTCCCTCTCTCTCTCTCTCTCTCTGACTGCCTCTCCATCTACTTGTGATTTTTCTCTGTCAAATAAATAAATAAAATCTTAAAAAAAAAAAAAAGTTTGGGCCAGGGATGCCTGGGTGGCTCAGTTGGTTAAGCCGCTGCCTTCGGCTCGGGTCATGATTCCAAGGTCCTGGGATCGAGTTCCACATCGGGCTCCTTGCTCGGCGGAAAGCCTGCTTCTCTCGCTGCCTCTGCCTGCCTCTCTGCCTGCTTGTGGGTACTCTCTCTCTCTATCTCTGGCAAATAAATAAAATCTTTAAAAAAAAAAGTGTGGGCCATACTCTTTAGCCATTCTACTTTCCCTGGGGAAATTTGCCACCTCCCTGAATTTACCTGCATCTTTCCCAAAATCTACTTAGCTTCCTGCCTTCGAGACCATAATGAGTCTATAAATTTTCAATAGACAGTGTGAACTTACACTTGCTAATATTTGCATAACATGCACTTCTTTCGATCTCAAAGAAAAGCTTCACACCACAATGGTCTCTAATCTCCAATTAGTTTCTGTTCTGGGATCCCACTGGAATTCTATGCGCCTGTCCCCTAAGATCCCATAAATTGTGGTCCAGTTTCCCAGCCAGCCAAGGAAAGCACATGGGAAATCTTGCTGAAGTATGAGTAAGAGCCAGCGAAAGGGAACATATTTATCTGCCTCGAATGCTGGGACCTGAGGAAAGCAAGTTTCATTACAGACAAATCAGGAAGGAGGTGCAGATTGCTTTTTATGTCACTCTGGAGTGGAGGTCTGCTCACTCACAGAAACTCAAAACCTTCACAAAGGACAATGTCCCCCACCCCCAAAGTCAGCTGGGGATTCTCAGGAAAACTTTAATTGAAAGTATTACGGATTCTCCAACTTCCCAAAATGCAGGAGGAACATCTACAAGCAAGACTGTCACCACTTTTAGGCAATTACACTATTTACCTTTTTTCTTCCTAGAAAATCATCCTCTCTCCCAATCCATGATCTTCTTTTTGTAACAGTTTCCTAAAGAAGGAAACAGATGTCCTCCCATTCCAGTTCCATCCAAAATAATAAAATAAAAATCTTTAAAATTTAAAAAAAAAATTGTGATTTGTTGAGACAGAGCACATATGCAGAGGGACAAGCAGACTCTCCCACTGAGCAGGAAGCCCGATTTGGGGCTCGATCCCAGGACCCTGAGACCATGACCTGAACCGAAGGCAGATGCTTAACCAACTGAGGCACCTAGGAAGCCCCCAAATAATTCAATTTTTAATCACTTTGCCATAGACACTTTTGGGTGGCTTTGAAACACCAGAATCTCATGGACTTATCAGTGTCCTCTTCACCATCTCAGAAAAGGACTGGGTGCCTCTCAGAGGCCTCTCTCCCCTCCTGACCCAGGTCCCAGCCAAAGGTCCTTCACATTAGAGTATGAGGAACTGAGCGGGATGGGGTGTGGAAGCACCCTGGGGTGGGGGGCTCTGGGGCCCTCCCACTCCCAACTTCAAAGACAGCGCCTGCTTTCCCCTGCCTCATATAGGTACCCTGGGTTTGCCCTCTTTAAGGTTCCTGGTTGCTGCAAAGGTCTGAAAATCTCCTAAGTAGCACAAAAGCCATCATGTGCATTTTGGCCACACAGGACAGAGGGAGTTTAAAGGAAGAAAGATAAAGCTCCCCAGAATGAGCCAGCAGCTCTGGGCTTCCCCGCACATCTTTCCTGACCTTCAGAACCCTGGGAAGGAGCCCCTTGGTGCAAAGTCACAGGGGGAGCCCACGCACAGCCCAGGCCTCCTGCCCCAGGTCCTCTCCAGCCATAAACTGACCCCCTAGCCCCTTCCAAACCATCTACAGCCTCAAACCACTGACATGCGGTTCAGCACCCATCTCCAGAGCGCAGGATGCACGTGGCTTCCCAGCACCCTTCCGTGGCCGCTCCCAAAATCACTGTGGGAATGTCGCAGCAAGGAGACAGGGAATCGATTTTTATCCTCTGGGTTGTCTTCCCTCGTAGCCCCTCAGGAGTCCCCACGCAGCAATGCCATGTGGGCCCTACTGCTCTGAATCCACTTCCCTAGAGGAATCCGCTTTTCTTCAGCGTCTGTGTCTGCAAACCCGGCTCCTCTAACACCCCCCACCAAACGTACCAAGAACCAACGGGGGAAGAAGTTCATTTCTGGCCGAAAAGCCTTTAATCCCTGAGAGCTGTGGCTGATGCAGGAGCAGCTTTTCTCCAAATGGTGATTTCGATACGAGGTCGTTTTACCTGCCGGCCCCCAACATCCCTGACGTGTGGCTCCCAGGGGCCTCCCCGCGGCCAGGCCTGAGAGTGGAGCCCACCCTTGGGCTCATTTTCCACCGCGCTGAATCCAGGCAGCGGTCCCGTCTCACGACAAAGGGTGCTGAGTAATGAGGTGCTGCCACCAGGAAGAGAGGCAGCAGGTCAGACAGATCTGGAGAATGACACTGGCCTTCAAGGGCCCCTCACAAGGGAAATACCATTAAGTAGCAGATCTGAACAGATATACTGTGTTCCACATTCACGCCGTAAGGATGGGGTTTCCTCGAGCCCTAATCAAAGGAACTCTTTCACCTGAGATCACTTGACCAATCAGTGACTCAGTTTCCTTATACTAAAAATGAGGATAACAATACATCACAAGATTGTTTTGAGGAGCACACACGTTACAAAGTGTTTAGAGGCACCTGGGTGGCTCAGTGGGTAAGCATCTGACTTCAGCTTAGGTCATGATCTCATGGTCCTGGGAGAGGGCCGTGTCAGGCTCCTTGCTCAGCGAGGAGTCTGCATGTCCCTCTCCCTCCCTCTTCACTTCCTGCCCTCTCTCTCTCTCTCTCAAATATATAAATAAAATCTTTAAAAAAAACCGAAGTTCTTAGAACACGATATGCACATAGTACAGGACACACAAGCACTTGTTAAACAGATAAAAGGGTACAAGAGGCTGGCTTCCCTTCAGATTTCTAATAGGCTCCTGTCTGGGGGTCTCTAGCTCTTAGGAAGTGGGGAGGCCTCAGAAGCCCAAGATTGTAGAGTTCCTCCGAGGCCAAGTTCAGTTTTCTATGCAGGACAGAAAACCTGTAAAACACATCCCAGACTTGCTTCGCTGCCTTCCTAGTAGGGAATCCGTTCCCTCAAGAGTGGTCCAAACTCTCTTCCACTATTTGGGATGTAGAAAACGTTTAGACATTTCTCCATTGGTGCTCATTCCATCCTCATTTTTAACAATCTAGCTGTGTGTTCATCTGGTCTTCTGTTAGTTCCTTTATTCAACAAACATAGAGGACTCACCGTGTCCTAACTGTGACCAAGACATCCAGCATCTCATCCCACAAAGGAAACATATTAGCAAATGTGGCAGCAAAGAGGGATGGGGTAAGGCAGTGACATCTGAATCAAGATCAAACTAACAAGCAGAGCCTGCCATGAAGAACATTCCAGGTGTTGGCCCCATAGGCATGAAGGCGGAAATGAATAGATTATGTGCAGACAGCAGGACAGGGGACTAAGGGGACACTGGAAAGGAAGGCTGCGGAGCAGCTGTCGGCATTGGAGGCCTTGCGAAGGACTCTGGAATTCCCTTTGGTTTCAGCCAGAAGCTACATGAAGGTTTAAGCGGGGAATCATCAGATTAGCTTATACTTGTAAAAGATCGCTCCTCTTCCACAGAAGACATGGGGATGGGGTGGGGGTGTCCACGAGCCTAGAAGCTGGAAATGGAAGCAGATGAAGTTTCCAATATCCTGGCCAAGGAGTGAGTCTGTCGCAGTGAGAGTGTCAAGATTTGCAGTTCTAAACTTTTTAGTAAAGTGGCTTATTAAACACACAGCTAACTATTGCCCGGGGTTCCTACTTTTGTAATAAGTTTTTTCTGAAACTCAAAAAGGGGAGAGGGGCTCTCTGCACCACGTGCCAGTCAGGGCGGAACATCATCGTCACATTACAGGGTGTTTTCAGAGCCTGTTATCCTTTTAGTACGACATCCCTCCCACCCCGAGACAACACCGTGCCTCTTTCCGCCAACAGAAGTTGAGTTTTTCCCTTTCCCTCTTCCTTCTTTCGAGGGCAGAGCTCAGGGCTTCTCCAGAGATTCCATCCTAAGTTCATAGATCTCACTGAGCCGACCACATTCCCCTCCCTGTGGGCGCCAGGAAACGCCGGAAACATCTGTATCTGCACCTGAACATGGGACCTTGGATCCCAGCTACAGTTTCTTGTGCTGTGGTAACAAGGACATCATGTCGCGTTTCAGGACATTTTCGTATATAAGGCCTCGGGTCGGGATGCTCAGGGTAGGAAAAGGGTGGGTTCGCCCCTGGGCAGAGTGGCATACCTTCTCTCTCCTCCTGGCCTTTGCCCGAGTTGGAGATGCCCTGTTCCTTCCTCTTCACCTGAGTAATCATTATCTCTGCTTCCAGAAGCAGCTCAGGGGGCCACCTCCTCCCCAACCCCGCTGGACCAGGTGACCCTCCCCAGAATTCCATATAAATCCCTGTTAACGTTGATCCCACTGCTTCCCAGAGGCTCTTTCTCCTTGTCTTTACTTTGTCTCTCCTGCTGGACCCCAGGAGACAGGTCTCACTCATCATTTTATCCCAGCAGGGTTCAGTATGTTGCTGAATTAACACATGGCATGTCCCGCACATCGCTGGCAGCTGGATGAACTGGAACACAGTGTGGCAGCATGTACTGAAGCAGGGGTTCTCAGAGCACCAGGGGATTCAGTCTGTGAACCATCTGCCTTCGGCTCAGGTCATGATCCTAAGGTCCTGGGATCCAGGCCTGCACCGGGATCCCTACTCAACAGGGAGTTGGCTTCTCCCTCTCCCTCTGCTTCTCCCCTCCCTCTCAAATAAATACATAAAATGTTTTCAAAAAATAAATTTTAAAATAAATTTGAAAAAAATTAAGCAGTTGTTCTCAGCTGCAGGTGATTTGGCTCCCCAGGGGACATATGGCAATGCCTGGAGAAACGTTTGGTTGATGTAATTGGAGGAAAGGGCGCCACTGGGCATTTGGTGGGGAGAGGCCAAATTGGAGGTGGCCAACATCTGGCCATGCACAAGACAGGCCTCAGCAAAACATCACCCAGTCCACGAGGTCGACAGGGGAGACCCGCATCTAATCTAGGACCTGGAAAACCTTTTCCTAGCTTTACATGATCAAGGGAAATGTATCTGTCCATCAAAACCACAAGAATGTCTAAAGCAGCTTATCCTCGGAAGCCCCAAACTGGATGCCATGTAAAAGACCATTAACAGGAGAACGGATAACCGACTACAGTACCTACGTGATGAAAGACAACAGACTATAACGAAATTTAAGATGCCACATACGCGACAACAAGAAGGAATCCACAGATGTCCTGAGGAAGCGAACCACCAGAGCAAGGTAACAGGCAAACTTGATCGCTGGTGATGGAAGAGAAGCAGGGGGCAGGGAGTGACTGACTGGGAAGGAGCAGGAGGGAACCTCTGGTGTGCTCAGAATGTTCCTGATCCTCATCTGGGTAGTAGTTACACACAGCGTGCCGCATGCTAGGACTCATGTGCTGTGTGTGTGTATTACACCTCAGCAAGCTTTACCAAAGGCAACGGTCCTCCAAGAGCCTCGGCGGGCAGGATTCACACACTGGAGCAGGTCCTCCGAGCATGACTTTCTAAGGATTTCGGTGCACAGCCGGCAGGAGCATTGTAGATATGTTTATGGAGACCTATTTCAACACAGACACCAAAAACCTTACAGTGGGTCCTTGATTCAATTCTGCTTCGGTCATTTTCTGCTAAGGATTGTGCTACAGATGTGCACACAGACTTAGGTTTCAAGAATATTTATCACAGCAGAACAAATACAAGAGGGAGGCAGCAACAACACGGACCCAGAGGAAACTGTGTGATACCGCGGACTCATTAAAATCGACATTTAAAAATGTAAATGGAAAACGACTACAATATATTAATTACAATTAAAGAGCAGGTCACCCAACAAGCTGACACCTAAGATATATGAAGAATATACTCAATATGATTAACTATGATTAGCTAAGGTCATGAGGGGTTATGGGATTTCTTAAAATTTTATCATTTTCCCCTAAAATGTACATATATTACTTATTAATAAGAAAAAATACACAATCACACTTCTTAAAAATAAAGGTGAGTTTTCAACTCTAAAACTGAGTACCAGGGGCGCCTGGGTGGTTCAGTGGGTTAAAGCCTCTGCCTTCGGCTCAGGTCATGATCTCAGGGTCCTGGGATCCAGCCCCGCATCGGGCTCTCTGCTCAGCAGGGAGTCTGCTTCCTCGTCCCTCTCTCTGCCTGCCTCTCTGCCTACTTGTGATCTCTATCTGTCAAATAAAATAAATAAAATCTTTAAATAAATAAAATAAAACTGAGTACCAGACCCCACACAACTCCCAGATTCCCCATGGATTCAGAGCCCTGCTGCCTGCAGAAGTGCTCTATTGACACTCATCACAGTGGCTGAGACAGATTAAATAAAGAGATAACATTGCAGATTTCCTGTCTCTTATCTGACTGTGCAGATTGGTTACACAAATCCAAATCCATACATGCATTAGATCTCACTGAACTGCGTACACCCTGAGAAAAAGACCCTGTAAAGCAATTCCCTGTAAAAATACAAAAGTATTTCTGACAGCAAAAGTTTTCAGATGCTGTAAAGAAAAAAAAAACTAAAAAGGCACGACCTTCCCTGATTAATCAAGTCTCCCTCGAGAAAAGGCTACCACTTCCCCAGGTAATCTCATCGCCTCAGACGAAACCATGTTTCTCTGTGAAGTGGAGGTGATCGCAGCTCTCTCGGAGTACTCGCAAAGGTTTGGCGTGATTATGAAACGAAACACTATGACCGGGGCCCGCTGGTTGTGGTCACCGTCATGCCCACAGCCTGAACACCACCTCCCTCCAGGAAGCTCCCTTCTCTGAATTCTGTGTGGTAGGGGCACGTGGCTGACTATTAGGGAGCACTGCATAAGGCGTACCCTGTCGCTTGCCCAGACACCCAGCTCCTCCCGGAGCCACCGAATGCCATACAGAGCTAAAGCTGGGAGCAGTGGCTCACCGTGGACACCAATGATGAGGGCTCAGGTACCTCAGCTCACAAACCCATTACAAGCATATACATTTAACTCTAGCTTTAAGATGTTTCTCCTCTTACTTCTCAGTCAAAAAAGACTTTAAGCTGAGTAAACCAACAACAAACCCTAAGATAAAACATTTAACCGTGTTAACTTCCTAAGGCCTACGGTCGTCTTCAGCTTCTCAAGGTCACACCTCCCTGCTGAATGATTACCGAGGGTTGCTGACACAGTACACAGAAAAAAAAAAAAAACTCTTAGGATGTCCAGCCTCTAAGAGAAAAAGCAAACAGCTCAGAATGCAGCCAGCCACGGCAAAGGAACCACCGACAAAGCCAAACACAGAGGAGCCCCTGAGCATCTGGGAATCTGCCTGTTCCTTTGCCTCCTCAGAGGAAACGAGTCACAAGACTGCTCAGAATGGGAAATGAGAAGGGCAGAAGCCCGGAAACCAGCGCGTCCGTCCTGAATTTCGTGCTGCTTCCAAGGAGTGAGCCTGCCTGCTGTGCTGCTGTGCTGTTATTTACACAGTGGGCAGGTGAGGCTGACAGCTTGAAGGGGTTATTTTAGAGGGAGAGCTGTAAGTCTGATCAGGAGAAGGTTCTGCACCCTGGGGTCCCAGCACGCATCTCCAGCTTCCAAGCTGACCCTCCCTTCAGACAGGGTTTAAGAGGCAGCAGGGCAAGCATGGTCTTTGTATTTAAATCACCTCAAGGGGGCCCATATCTCCAGGCACAACCAGAAGCCAGGGAGGAGAGGGAAGGGGGAGAGGGAGAGGGTACCTCCACTCCTATCTGCTGGCTGCACTTCTGGAGCGCCTGATCCAGGAAGCTAAATGTGTGGACAGAACAGAAGGAAGAATCTGGGAAGACTGGAAGACTAGAAGAGCTGTTCGTGGACTAGTCTCAACCTGAACCACAGAAACACCTCTGCCTCCCTGCCCTCCTCCCCTCGGCTGGGCACCAGGTGCCTCCCTACTGCACTCCAGATGCAGATCCAAGCTCAGGGGTGCCCAGTACCGATGCCTCTCTCCGGCGCAGGGACTCTAGGGCATCAGCGGGACTCCTAGACAGCACCTGTGATCTCTAATTTAAAACCAAAACCAAAATCCCCAACCAGCCCAATCCAGCACAAGCAATACATATTTATGTGTAAGACACCTATGCACACATACACATTCACTTATCTACACACACACACACACACACACACACACACACGCTTTTGCAGCAGAAGGCAGGCATGAAACCTGTTCCCTAAGTCCTTTGCTTTCCTCATCTGCTTCTAGCAGCAACAGCCATTTCTGCTATGGATTTTCCTATTCGAGGGTTGATCACAGATCCAAATGCCACCATCCTGTTTGCCACCCTTTCCTACCCCACCGGCCCACTGACGTCTGTCAGTGAACCAGGGAACAAAGATGGAAGACAGGCCCAAGCTGCCTTCCTAAAGTGGGGTTATATTTGACACTTTAATAAACCTCAGAGCCTGAGCCTCTCTGCTCTCAGACTGGCCAGGGTGCAGCTCTCACTCTTACCAAACCCGTCCATCTCTCCTCCCCCCACCGCGGGGCACAAGGGTTTTCTCTGCCCGGCATCTATTTCCAGGCCCCATAAATCATATCCCATTGTTCCAGGCCATCTGAACTCATGCTTAATAAACCATCCACCTCACCCTTCCGCCACCACCCCAAATTTCCCACAGGGAAAGACTGTTTCAAGAAGAAAAGGAAATTCTTCATTAGGGCTGGATTTTAAAAGCAAGCTTCCACAAAAAACCAGAAAACAAAATTGGGTATAAATACCATCCAATAACCACTAAATGTCTTTGGTTAAAGCACCTGCCTGCCTGTGATTCTCAGGTCCAGATGTGAGCTCAGTGCACATCCAAAGGAAGCAGAATTTGAACCTGATGCTAAATGACAAATGATCCTGAACTTCATGACCATTTAAGTGCCACAGTGGCTAGACTAAATTGCTCTGATGCAGAATTTCTCCCAAGTATAGGTTACTGAGAAACAGAATATTGCTTGAAAATGTATTTAGGTGCGCTCATCCTTCTCAGACCAACACTCATGGGCTCTTAGTCATAACCAGGCTTAAGCTAACACGATTCCCCTATTTTCCCCAGAGAGGGAGGGAAACAAGAGGACATGTCTCTCATGTTCCAAGATCAAAAACTGGATCACAGCACTCACAGCATCAAGTCTGCCAAACCAGAGCTCTGGGTACGTACAATTCTTAAAGAGCTAATTGAATGGAAAACAGCCATCTGGGGCTGGAAACCCTTATGACATTCTGGGAAATGTATGGGCTTTAAAAGGATTATGCAGGGTGATGTGACTTTCAAAATTCCCAAACTCTGAACTGAAGCCTAAATGAGAATATGTTAAATTCACCCATTCCAAAACACAGCACAGTTGACTCGGACCCTAGAGCCCAGCTGTAGCTCAGGGTGTCCACACTGCAGCCTGTCTGTGGGAGGTCTGCAGACCACTCCCTGCTGAGAGAGTCCAGCCAACCCAATCAGCCTACCAGCAGGCTGTGGCACAAGGTCCAGATCCTAGCCCAGGCACCAGCCAGGGTTCCCTTTGGCCTGCTCTCTTATGGTTGAACAACAATCATGGAGAGCCACAGGGAGAGCGGCATTGGGTCCAGTATGGCCACTCCCTGGTCCTCCACAACACTGGTTGCACACTCTTCAACACAAGAAAATGGTGTGCAGAAACAAGGGCCTGCCACAGTAGGCTGTCGAGCAAGGAACAGAAAGCATCAGGGGACAGGTGGGACTGCTGGCTGGTCTCCACCTCTCCCAGAGGGCAGAGGCCGCAGAGCTTCTGCAGGCTAAGCAGAGACGTGTCAGAATTACCTTCCCAAAAAGTAGGCAGTAAAGGAGGATTTCAAGCAGCCACAACCACCAGCAGGCCTGCGACCTCCAGATATCAGGGGCTTGACCATGACCGTGTCGGTAAGCAGAACACACAAGTGCCTTCTGGAGCGAGAGAAGACAGCTTAACGCTGATAACTGGTCCTCTCACTCTTCTCTGCTCTCACCAAGTGATCCTGAAAGGGATGGACAAAGTTGGTCAGATTCACTGGAGAAAACACGAGCCAGTGAAGACGTCCCGGCTCGCACTAGGCCTCCCTCCAAAGGCTGGCTGCCCCACCCCTGGCACCTGGGTAACGCTGCTCTGGGGCCATCCACACAAAACGATTTACGTACCCCCCACCCGCAACAAACACACACAGACACAGACACAGACACAGACACACACACACACACAAGCTGCATCGGGCTTTAGGAACCTAACTCAAACGCACCCCTAACAACAACCCCACAGGTGTGACTGGGTTGGACACTCCCAGCAAGGGAGGGAAGGCCCTCCCCTTGGGTCCTTGCCAGCGGCAGGGTGCCACCTGGGCCTCCGCCTCATCCTCTTCATCCACGAAGAAGTCGGAGCGGCCCCCACCAACCACCACCACGCAACCAGATTCTGGCACTTCAAATCCCCGCTGCCAGGGCCCCATCTGTGTGCTGACCGAAAAGCCGCCCTCAAGCAGCCGGCCCGCGGAGCATCTGGAGTTCTCCCAGCCCCGCGCTCACGCCTCCCCAGGCAGCCCTCGCCCCCGCGGGCCGCGCCTTACCGCCAGTGTCCACGAAGCGCGGGGGCGGGCGGTCCCGCAGCGTGGCACTCCAACCCGCGCTGGCCTCGTCCTCGTCGGACTCCTGCCCTTCGGGGCGTCGGGAGGCAGCAGGGGGACGGGGCCCTTGTGTTTGGCTTCCGAGGAGGCGGCGGAGGAGGAGCGCGAGGCGGCGGACGTGGAGCGCGAGGCGGCGGACGTGCTGTAGAAGGCGTTCCCGCCGCTGTCCGGGCCGGACTCGCGGAACACTTCGTCCCAGATGTGCAGGCTCTCGTGGCGCGCGAGGGCCGCCTCGAGCAGCGCCGGCGCCCTCCTCCGCGCGCTCCCGCCGACCTGGGCCCTGGCCCCGGCCGCCGCCCGCGCGCCCGCCCCCCAGAGCGCCTCCCAGCCGCACGCGCCGGGCACCGGGCCCGCGCCGCGGCCCGCCGCCCCCCACCAGCGCAGCCCGCAGCACAGCGCCTGCCGCCCCACGCCCGGCCGGCCCGCCATCTTGGCCGCCTCGGGCCCAGCGCCCTCGGAAGCGCCCTCGGAGCTCGGGCGCCGCAGGCTGCAGGCCGCGGAGGGACGCAGAACGCGAGGGCGGGAGGCAGGGGCTGCGGCCGGGCCCAGGTGCCGCCGCTACCGCCGCCGCTGCGTCTCCTCCGCGCCCGCTGCGTCTTCGCGCGCCCTCCCGCCGCACCCCGCGCTCCCTGGCCGACCTTCCCGGGCGCGAGCCGCCAGAGACGGCCCCGCCTCCTCGCACATCCGGCCCGCCCGCCGGCCAATGGGGAGCAGGCCGGGGCGGGGCCCGCGCGGGGCACGCCCCACACCCCTCGGCCGAGCGGGGCAAGGAGAGCAGCTGCGGCGGCGGTGGCGGCAGGGGGGAGGGCGGCCGTGGCTTCCTCGCCTGCGGGACGTGTGGCCCGGGACGGCCACCCGCAGGCCCCGCGCGGCCCCGCAGGGGGAAGGGAGGAACTGAGTGGGTGTCGGGGGTTGGGGGGGACGCAGCCGGTCTTCCCGCCGCCCCAGCCGGCTCACGGAGCGTGAAGCCCGCGCTCTCGGCCCCCTTCCGCAGTTGGCACCGGCGGCGGTGGGGAGCTGTCCGCCCCGGTGGTTCTGAACCAGGCGCTGCGGAAATTCCAGGTAGGCGCCGGGCCTGAGGGTCACGATTCCCGTGGCTGCTGTGGCTGCTGCTGCTTCGGTGCTCCACAGCCGGCTGTACCTTGAGCTCTTGCAAGCACAAGGGCTATCTGGCTTCCGGGAGCCTTGCTCTAATAAGGAGCCCTCCTCGCTGGTTCATTCCTGGGGTCAAGTGGTGACTCAGTCTCGCTTCAATACCCCTGTAATTTGAGGGGGGTCAACATCCGATCTTAGTCATTCCTTCCGTCTTTGACCTTTGACATCTTTAAAATCAAAATATTCATTACCTTCCAAATATTAATTACTCTAACACCACCACTGCAACATCTTCACCCATACATTTGACACACTTGTCTGTTAAAGTACGGCACAATCACCCAGGCTTCAGTGTTCTGATAAACAATAGATCAGAAAGGTTTCATCCTCTGCCTTGGCCAGGAGTGAGTGGCACTCATTCCATTGATGACGATACACGTGATCAGGCGTTTCTTGCTCCTCTCTCCCTCCCACAATAATGCAATAAGTCACAATGATGGTAATTGGGCCATAAAGTCACTTGCACTCTGAAATAAAATAAATCCACAGAGATGTGAAGGGCTTGCAAATCCTACTGGGTATTAACTAAATAAGGATTACACGACAGGGAAAGGCATATTGCTATTTCATGCATAAAGGATGCAGATGCATAAAGGGTGAAGATGTTGGTACCACCAGCTAAAGTCGTTCTAACAGCAGGTGAGCAGCTTCTGCTCTCGGCCTCCCCTCGCAAGCCCCTGTTTCCTCCTCCCAAACCAGAGTCTCTGTACCAGCATGAATTCCTGATCATCACTGAAAGATGATATATAAAAAGGAAAGGATTCACATGACATTGCTTTGTATATGAATTGGCTGATATACGTGAAATTGTTTGCAAAGCATTTCAACTCCGTTGGAAGAATTGTGTCACAGAAAAGAACTGGTTTCCAGCACTTCTCTATACTGTGTTAACCAGGGAAAGATTCTGAAGAGAGTTCATACAGGTAATCAGACTTAAAAAGGTCATTGACACATAGATTAAAGACGAAAAGTAAGATTGCGTAGCTCAAGTTCAAATTCTGCAATTAGGAATTCTGTAATACTCCTGTAAAATTTAATGACATATATTTTAAAAAATAATTGAAAGGGATCAAAACACTGAAATACATAGGCAAGAACTCCTCTTCTCCAGGCAGCCAATGAAAAAGTCAGCAGCTAAAGTAAGTATTTTAAAAACAGTGGCTAGCTTTGCTACCCAGAGGAAGCAGGAAGTAGAGCAGTAACAGTTACAAGGATGGAATCAGTCTTCCATTGTGCCAAATCTGCATTTGTATGGTGCTAATCCCAAAGAAACCTTAGAGTCTTTGTGCTTCTGAGCTCTCAAGTGCTTGTAGCTCACAGAGCATGCAACACTGGGAGAGGATTATATGGTCACAAAAGAAACAGACTGGGAAATCAAATTGTTATCCAAACCCTGGCCCAACAAAAATGAGATGGCTATGTCCATTTAGAATCAAGATTTTAACAACCAAGTGCTACTTTGTTTAAACAAATGTTTCCGACCAAGAACAGTAAAAATACTTCAGCCTTTAAAAACAGGTGGCTGATTCTCCTTGTGAAAGGAGGGGAGGAAAGGGAAGAAAACAACTGGAAAACAAAAACCAAAAGACTTTCCCATCTGCTTGGCAACCTCCTACTCGATGCTATGATTATGGTTCTACATCATTAAGTTTTACAAGTAATGTTTTCTGACAGGATAATTATAGAACCAGCATTATACTGAGATCTTTTAACTTTGAGTCATTTAAACACATCTTCCAAATAATACAACTTTGTAATATAATTAATTTTAAGATTAATTATAATTAATATTGAGCTTTTGGTTCATAGTCTGCACAAAAGTCTCCAGGGTAGTAAGAACAACCCATTTCTGTAGTAGATTCCTTAGGCTTTGTTAAGCCAGAGAGGTTCATGCTCTTGTGAAACTGGGGATAATAGCCATATTTCATTGAGTCTTGGCCTCCTTTCCTGGTATAGTTTAATAAGAAACAAAAAATGCTACCATTCAAACTATGATACAATGTTTTCTTTTCATTAATATTTTAATTTAAATGTATTCAAAAAGCTCTTTGGTAAGTATTTAGACAGATTTTTATTACATATGGCCTTAATGCATACATAAAATAAAAGTTAAAATTTTGGGTTAACGTTTTTCCAAACCTCACATTAAGAATCTCACTACTTTTATTTACTTTCTAACTGAGAGATTTCAGTGCCCAGATTTTTCTCACAATATGTTCCTCTGAGCCACCCAGAGCTTTTGTCATGCTGCACTTAAAAAATTATTATTAGACATATACCTGACATTCAATGTTAAATTAGTTTCAGGTGTACAACATAGTAATTTGACAATTCTATACATTACTCAGTGATCACCACAGTAAGTATATCATCACGTCACCATATAAACTTATTATAATATCATTGGCTGTATTCCCAATGCTGTAGTTTTCATCTCCAGATGAGAACAGGAAATTATTTTATTTATTTTATAACAGGAAATTTGTACCTCTTAATCCCCTTCACCTATTTCACTCATCCCCCATCCACCTTCCCTCCCATAACCACCAGTTTGTTCTTTGTATTTAAGAGTCTATTTTTGTTTTGTTTTTTTTTTTGTCTGTTCACTTGTTTCTTTTTTTATATTCCATATAGACGTGAAATTACAGGGGCCCCTGGGTGGCTTAGTGGGTTAAAGCCTCTGCCTTTGGCTCAGGTCATGATACCATGTTCCTGGAATCGAGCCCCGAGTCGGGCTCTCTGCTCGGTGGGGACCCTGCTTCACCTGCCTCTCTGCCTGTCTCTCTGCCTACTTGTGATCTCTCTCTCTTTCAAATAAATAAATAAAATCTTAAAAAGAAAAAAAAAGGAAGTGAAATCATATGGTATTTGCCTTTCTCGGTCTGACTTATTTCTCTTAACCTAATACCTTCTAGATCCAGCCATATTGTCACAAATAGCAAGATCACATTCTTTTTTATAGCTGGATAATATTCCATTATATATCTATATACACCATATCTTTACCCATTCATCTACTGATAAACACCTGAACTGCTTCCATATACTGGCTATTATAAATAGTGCTGCAGAAAACCTAGGAGGGCATATATCTTTTTGAATCAAGTGTTTTTATTTCCTTTGGGTAAATATCAAGTACTAGAATTACTAAAGCATATGGTAAATCTATTTTTAATTTTTTGAGGAACCTCCATACTGTTTTCCACAGTTGTTGCACCAATTTACATTCCCACTAAAAATGTACAGAGGTTCCTTTTTCTCCACATCCTGGCCAACACTTGTTCTTTCTTGTCTTTTTAATACTAGCCATTCTGACAAGTATAAGGTGATAGATCTCCCTGTGGTTTTGATTTTATTTTCCTGATGATGAGTGATATTGAGCATCTTTTCACATGTCTATTGGGTGTCTGTATGTATTTTTTGGAAAAATGTCTATTAAGTCCTCTGCCCATTTTTCAATTGGATTATATGTTGGGGTTTGGGTTTTTTGGGGGTTTGGTGTGTGTGTGTGTGTGTGTGTGTGTTCTTTACATATTTTGGTTATTAATTCTTTATTTTATTTATCATTCACCACTGTCTTCTCCCATTCTGTAGGTTCCCTTTTGGTTTTGTTGCAGGTTTCCCTTACTGTGCAAAAGCTTTTTATTTTGTTGTAGTCTTAATAATTTATTTTTGTTCTTGTTTCCCTTGCCTAAGCAGACATACCCACAAATAATGTTGCTAAAACCAATCTCCAAGTGATTACTGCTTATTGTCTTTTAGGAGTTTTATGGTTTCAGGGCTCTCATTTATTCATTTAATTTTTTTTTTAAGTAAGCTTTACACTGAATGTGGGACCTAAACTCACAGCCTCAAGAATAAGAGTCACATGCTGTAAAGGCTGAGCAAGACAGGCACACCTCACACTTCACATTTAGATCTTTGATCCATTTTGAGTTTCTTTACGTGTATGGTAAAAGAATGTGGTCTAGTTTCATTCTTTTGCAAATGGCTCTCCAGTTTTCCCAACACTGTTTTTGAGGAGACTTTCTTCTGTTACATATACTTGCCTCCTTTGTCAAAGATTAATTGACCATATAATTGTGGATTTATTTCTGGGCTCTCTATCCTGTTTCCGTTGATTTATGCGTATATTTTCTCCCAGTACCCTACTGTTTTGATTACTATAACGTTGTAGTATATCTTGAAATCCAAGAAACTGATAACTCCAGCTTTGTTTTCCTTTCTCAAGATTGTTTTGCATGCTACACTTCTTATAAAAGTATTCTGAGGTCATCCATTCTGCTTGGTTTGATGCTGGTAGGGTTTCTCTTTTTCTTTTTTCTTTTTTTTTTCCTTATCTGAGATTTTCATATAATAACCAGTTTATTTTCTTTCTTTAAATGGTCCTCAAAAGGCCTGTGGCTTGGCATGCCAAGGGATGTAGATGATCAGTTGTGCCCTAGGAGCAGTAACCACATGGCACAGGGTCAAGCTGTGGTAACTTTATAGGGACTTCCACCTGCTCAGCCCCAACTATAAGACAATTCCTGACATTGGAGATGTGAAAGAAAATGGGAGGGGAGGGGCATCTTAAAATCCATAAAATATGGCATATTGTCTCCTGTTTGTACTTTTACAATTTCTGATTTTGCAAATGGCCAAGCTGCCGCAGGGAACAAAAATGAGGTCCTAAGGTGGCAGAGACTGACCTGGTCAGCCCTGTACTGCACAGGCTATGCGTTACTGGATCAGTATGAATGGAGAAAGCAGGGGTGAGTCAGGGAAGCTGCTGCTTCTCCCTACATTGCCTTCATCACCCACAGGAAGGGGGCCCAAAGCCAAGGAGGACCTCCTGGAACTGAGACAGGGGAGGGGAAAAGAAAGCTGAACGATGCCACAGCTGATGAACCATGACCAAAATATGGGGGAGAAGGCTGGAGGCAAATGTGCATGGTACATCGTGACATTTGGAGTCCTAGGTGACATAGAAGCTTAAGGATCCAACCTTGCTCAAACTGATTTTACATGATGATTTTATCTACTAATCAACCCAAAGATGCAGAGAATGAAATAGGGCAATACTATAGAAAATGCTTGAGAGAAATCTCTCTTATGATTGAGATAACCTGATATTTCCATTGATTCATTCATTCATTCATTCATTCGTTCAACAATTATGTACTGAGTATTATGTATCAAATCCTCTTCTGAACACAGAATAAATAAGGAAAAAAACCCACAAATACCATTTTTATAGCACATGCATTCAAATAGAAGAGAGAGAACAGACAGTAAATAAATAAATATATAATATGTCAGCTGTTGATAAGAAGTCAAAAGTAGAGAGGGACAGAAACTATGTTGATTGTGATGGTGCTGGTGCTGGCTGTGTGTGCAGTTAGGGGAGATTACTCTGATAAGAAGACATTGGCAGATCCTTGAGTGGATTCAGAGAACAAGACGGGTACATTTAAGAAGAGGAAACAAGTGCAACGCCCCAAGAAAGGCACGCACTTGCTGTACTCTGTTAAACACTAAGGAGGCTGGTGAGCGGAGGCAGAGACAGCTGAGTGAAGAGGTAGGAGATGAATTGAGAAGGAAGTTGAGTGTTAAATTTTGTAAGACTGAATTTTGTATTGAGTGAAGTGGGGAGCCATTGGAGATCTTAGAGCAGAGAAATAACAAGGTCTGACTTTTGTCTTAAACGGATTGCTTTAACTGCTGAGTGGAAAATAAACTAGAACAGAGCAAAGATGGAATCCAGAAGACCAGATAGGAGACTATTACAATAACTCATAGAAGACGGTGTTTTGGACCACAGTGGGAGTAACTGAAATGTGGAGAACTGGTCAGATTTAGAATATATTTTGAAGATAGAATCCACAGCTTCTACCAAAGAATTAAACATGGGCAGTGAAAGAAAGAGATGAATCAAGAATGACTCTACAGTTTCCTGTTTGAGCTATTGCAAGACCAGCAGAGCTCGAGAAGAATAAGAGCTTGGTTTTGAACATGTTGGGTTTAACTCATCTAGGTAGATCTGGA
This sequence comes from Mustela nivalis, assembly GCF_964662115.1. Classification (NCBI taxonomy): domain Eukaryota; kingdom Metazoa; phylum Chordata; class Mammalia; order Carnivora; family Mustelidae; genus Mustela; species Mustela nivalis. Next base: position 103,752 of record NW_028135540.1, on the reverse strand, counting down.
AAGCAGGCAGTGGAAGAAAGCTCAAAATCCAGGTCTGGACTGGAGGTGGAGATGTGGAGTCATCAGGAGATAGATGGTAGAAGAGGGACAGTCACCAAGGACTCAGTGTAGACAGAGGAGAAGTCTGAGGTTGGGTCCTGGAGCACATTCATACTCAGAGATCAGGGAAATGAGAAGAAACTCCAAGTGGAGGGGCTTGTCCTCACTCAGAAGGGATTGGAGTAAGGGTTCCACCCAGGTAAACTTAGTGGGATTCTGTGGGTCTTCTTTCCTTACCGATTTTTCTTTTCAAGATTTATTTGAGAGAGAGAGAGAGAGAGCAGGAGCACACACATGCAGGGGGAAGAGACAGAAGGAGAGGGAGAGAATCTCAATCAGATTCCCCGCTGAGCATGGAGCCTGACGTGGGGCTCGACTCCATAACCCTGAGCTCATGACCTGAGCCAAGATTCACACGCTTAACCACTTAGCCACCTAGACACCCACCCAGTTTGTTTTTCATTCTTTTTTTAAAATAATTTATTCATTTATTTATTTGACACAGAGAGAAAGAGAGAGAGAGAGAGATCACAAGTAGGCAGAGAGGCAGGCAGAGGGAGAGGGAGAAGCAGGTTTCCTGCTGAGCAGAGAGCCTGATGCGAGAGCCCGAGACCCTGAGACCAGGATCTGAGCTGAAGCCACCCAGGTGCCCTTAATTTACTTTTCTCAGTGAAGTCATCAGAATGGTCGGTCATCAGCTGTATCTGATGGAAGGTGTTCAATTCTCACTCTGAACAAAATGGCTGTACATTAGAATCACTGGGAGAATTTTAGAAGCACACTTATATCCAGACCCTAATTGGATATTAATCTAATTGGTTCTACACCAATTAGATCAGGTCCTTTGGAGGTGGGCATTCCTGTGTTTTAAAGTCTTCCAGGTGATTCAAAAGTGTGGCCAGTGTTGAGAAGCCCTGGCTTAAGGTTGGAGGAAAGAAGATGTGAAATAGTCAAAATATTTCACGAGAAGAATGGAGATTCTGTCGGTCAGAGAAACATACTTGGATTTGTGGCTGAGAATTTAATGTGAAAGGGGCGCCTGGTAGGCTCAGTGGGTTAAGCTGCTGCCTTCGGCTCAGGTCATGATCTCAGGGTCCTGGGATCGAGTCCCACATTGGGCTCTCTGCTCAGCAGGGGGCCTGCTTCCCTTCCTCTTTTTGTGATCTCTTCCCTTCCTCTCTCCTACTGTGATCTCTCTCTGTCAAATAAATAAATAAAATCTTAAAAAAAAAAAAGAATTTAATGTGAAAGCTTCCAGCATTGTTGCTTTTCTCACCAACCACCTTCAGCTGCCAGGGGCAGACATAGGGTGGACAGAAGGTTGGGTTTTTACCAGGGTGGGGTTTTATCAGGTATGTATGATGTATGATGGAGGTGAGAGTATGGGACAGGGATTATAGTTATGGGAGTGGACTCTGTGCCAGCTGCGGAGGCCTGTGAGAATTTGGGGTAAGGATCAAGAACCACAGAAAATGAAATAGGGGGACGCATGGATGGCTCAGTTGGTTAAGCAGCTGCCTTCCGCTCAGGCCATGATCCCAGCGTCCTGGGATCAAGTCTTACATCAGGCTCCTTGCTCGGCAGGGAGCCTGCTTCTCCCTCAGTCTCTGCCTGCCACTCTGTCTGCCTGGGCTCGCTCTTGCTCTCTCTCTCTCTCTGACAAATAAATAAAATCTTAAAAAAAAAAGATTCTCTTCAAAAAAAGAAAATGAAATAGGTAAATGGATTCTTCTGAGTGACTTAGATAATTAATACTTCTTGAAATAATTTAGTGCAGCCAGACCCCTGCAAAGCAGCACAAACAACTCTGATGAGTGCTTCAATCTACCACTTCTTCCCAGGGCTTAAGTCAATTGCTTTCAACAAGTGAACATTGAGATATTTAGAGCAAAGGAAAAAAAATAAATATTGGAAGTTCGCATTTTTTTAAGATTTTATTTATTTATTTGACAGAGACACAATGAGATAGGGAATACAAGCATTGGGAGAGGGAGAAGCAGGTTTTTCCTCTGAGAAGGGAGCCCGATGCGGGGCTGGATTCTCAGGCCCCTGGGATCATGACCTGAGCCAAAGAGCAGATGCTTAACAATTGAGCTACCCAGGCTCCCCTGGAAGTTAGCTTTTTACATTCTTGGAAAATGGGATTTTGTACATTTATGTCCTTTTTCTGTCCCCTTGTGGATATTTTCCCTCTTGAAGCACACCCAACCCCTGCTCCACAGTTGTCCAGTAAAAGAAAGGGATCTGAGTGCCGTCCCCAAAGTTCACTTGCGTTTAAAGGAGAAACAATTTTGGGAAGCTGTTTTACACAAAAGAGTAGATTGCTCAGTTGTAGAAACTCAGGTATTATAAGAAAACGGGAGAGATATTCGTTACTAGAAGGGGGACTTGCTCAGCGTTTCTAAATTCACATTGGTAGATTGTTGAACTGTTGTAGGCTGAGTGTTAAAATCACATCTTTCCCTCCGTTTTCTTACAGAGACAATGATGGTTCTTCCAAGATTGTCTGTGAAAGGCTAGGCACCTGCAAAACCACACATTTGACCTGAGCCATCACCCAAGTAGAATGTAATCCGCTCTCAGATCATAGGAGAAAAAAGAGAGAGAGAGAATCCCAAGAAGAAACACTCTCGTCAGGATTTTCATCAAATTTAGTGCACGTCTCACCATTTATCTTCATTTGCGGTAATTTTTTAAATAAACACTAATGTCGAATTGCCCTGCGTTACAACGAGCAACTCAATTATCAGAAACTCACGAGTCTCCAACGTTTGTTCTAATTACTAAAGCAGAAGAGTGGACAGAGTTTAGAAAATTTTCAACAAGGCTTAAACAAGAGAGATTTTCCACTTTTTTCTAATCAGGTCAACATAGATACCACTTTCCCTACAACCTTGTAGGCAGTTGGTATTTTTCAGAGATATCATTTGGTTCTTTATAGAAGGCTTAAAGTTGGAGGTCCATAAAAACGATAATCAACTTTTGTGTGTGCCTTCTATAGGCCAGGAACTGTGCTAAATGAACAGTATCTAATTTAATCCTCCTAACAAGCCCTTTGAAGTCAATACTACTGACTATTCTCACTCCAAGGGGGGGGGGGCAAAGCAGATGCTTCGAGAGTTGAACTCAGTTTTCCTAGTTCATACAGCTCGTATATGATGGAGTCAGGACTTGAGCTCAGTCTAATGCCAGGTTGGACCCTCAGTGGCAGCTACTGTAGTTTTTTTGACCATCACCTGCTTCCCTCCCCCACCCCCGCCCCCATCTCATTCCCATTTAGGGATAATCAGCCATACCTAAATGACAGTGGCCAGGCAGGAAGGGTGGCTACTGGGTTTAATTATTTATATCCAGGGGGAAGAGCCGCCTCACCCCATACGTTCTGCTTTAGCTCTTGCCCTGCCAGGGGAGTAGCCATCCTTCAAACCATCAGTGTTAATGGCTGGTGAGGGATGAATTAGGCAGCAGGGGTCACACACAGTTTACTAGTCATGCATATTTCTTTCAGAATACCTAAGTACCATTCCCTTGAAGATGAGAAGAAATGATGGGAGGGATGTTAAAAGGGACTCCCAGAAATATTTCTGGACCAGTCATGATCACTAGCCCTTATGATACTCTTGGAGTCATTTTACTGGTTCTTGAAATGAGTGCACTTGCCCTAGGATGGCTTGGCCCCTCCCAGTAATCAGAAGCTCCCAGGATGGGTCAAAGATTACTTTATTTGCTATAATTCTGCAAGTTGAATGTATCTCTCAGCCATTTCCTGTGAATGCTATTATGGGGCAGGCACAGGGGGATGACTATGGGACAGAAACATATCAGGTGAGAGGGATCCTATGCTTTTGTATGAAGGAGAAGCCCATTCTCCTTGGTGATGGGAGTTTTCCTTCTGCTCTGACTCCTGCCCAGCCGGGATCAGTGGGGAGCCTCCTCCTTTGGGTGACAGGTCTCTTTCTTTCTAAATCTTCTTTTTTTGGGACAAAAAGCAAGACTACCCTTATTTTCATCTTTCAGCTTTTTCATCCTGGCCAACGACACTCAAACACCCTCGCCCCCAATTTTGGCTGCTAGACTATGCCAAGAGGCCACATACTGGATATATTACCTCAGGCCCAGTGTTTGGACTTCACTGAACCTTAATTGTAACATCTGAGAAGGGTTGGGGAGGCGGATGTTGTGAGGATTCATTAAGACAATGTTAAATTTTTATCACGGAGTCAAGAAAGATCTCTTGTTAGGAATGTGTTCAATCTTACCAGGATAGAGGGCAAAATAGCATTTTACATATATTTTTTTAATAAAGTATTTCTTTTTAAAAAATTATTTATTTGACAGAGAGACAGAGCAGGAATACAAGCAGGGGAGTGGGAGAGGGAGAAGTCTTCCTGTTGAGCAGGGAGCCCAATGTGGGCCTCCATCCCAAGACCCTAAGATTATGATCTGAGTGGAAAAACGACGCTTTAAGGACTGAGGCACCCAGGTTCCCTGCAAAACAGCATTTTTTTAAAAGATTTTATTTATTAATTTGACCGACAGAGATCACAAGTAGGCAGAGAAGCAGGCAGAGAGAGAGGGAGAAGCAGGCTCCCCGCTGAGCAGAGAGCCCAATGAGGGGCTCCATCCCAGGACCCTGGGATCATGACCTGAGCTGAAGGCAGAGGCTTTAACCCACCGAGCCACCAGGCACCCCGGAAAACAGCCTTTTAAACAATATTTATATTTTTATTTTATACATATATATGTAAACAGAGAATTGAATATATACATATAAATATAACTTGTAAACACATTTGATATATATTTATGTTTATCCTAGGATGCAACACTGCCCTCCTGAGCAGCGCAAGAGGGTGGGTTTTTACAAAGAATCACCAAACAGCTTGACCCAACTGAACGGCCTGCCTTGGGCTGCTGCTTAAGAGAAAGCCTTGAGTTGGTTAAGGTTTGACAAATACTGAGAAAAACCAGTCAATTAATATGTTAAAAACACTACCCAACCACAGTATGAACCATTTAGACATATGGCTTTAATTTTGGCTTTAGTCTCCAAAGCCTAGGGGTCCCTGGGGAAAGGGGGCAGAGGGAGAGAAAGGACCAGCTTCTCTGTGGGCCAGGTTTCTGGGGTTGCTCCCAGCCCTGCCCCCAGAGGGAATGCCCCCACCCAGGGCTTTGCTCCCAGAAGGGACCCTCCCCCAGAAAGCCCCTTCCCAAATGGCCCTGACCTTTGGCCACACCCTCAGAGGTCCCATTATCCACCCCCAACCCCCTCACACCCCCCTACCCTGCCAAGCACCGCCCTCAGAAGGGTTCTAAGGTGAAGTCAGTGTGCTTCTCTCTCAATGTCTAGGAATTACTCAGTTTTATTTTTGACTTTGTGTTTTTTGAGCGAAGTGGGTGGTGTAAGGACCTACTTTATATTTTTATATTTTAGCCAGAGGCTTCCATTGAGGTTACACAATAACCTTGTTGTTTAACCCTTAAGCTGTCCCTGCTCCCCTTCTCCCAGGGGACTTACTTAAAAACAAGTCCCGGAAATCAACCTCAGGTAACAAAGCCCAAATACAAGGGTGGGTCAGGCCAGGTAAGACATCTGATCAGTGGAGGGCTGCATACTGTCTCCCTAGCTACCAAGGAGTATGGGTCCCGCCCTTTGTGAGTCTTTTGGGCGAAAATCCTAACCAAGGTGATAGGCTAGGTCAAATATCTACTAAAAGGTAAGTTGTAATTCAATTGGTCACCTAGCATCACTGTGCAGCTTTCTCTGTGTGTTACAATTTCATTGGCCACCTGTGCATGACCAGGCCCAACCGCATGGCCTATGTCCTTAAAAGCTAGTCTGTAAAGGAGAGAGGGGTTGACTTCTCTGTAAGAAAAGCGGCCCTGGCTGGTCAGTTTGATTCTTGATGCTTGGTGCAAAATAAAGCTTTGTTTGACCTTCGCTTTGTATCAGTCTCGCTCTTTTAATCATGGACCCATTATTGGGGCATAACAGGTGGGATAGTGGAGCACGTACATAGTGGAGGGGACAGCCCACTGTGGGTATCCACCATTCCTTGCCTGTACTGCTCATTTGCATGTACTGCTCGCCCTGCCCGGTGAGCACAGCATGGAAATGGACACTTCGTGAGTGGTGGTCAACGAGACTCACTGACCACGTGATGTCTATGACCGAGTCAACCGGAGCTCGCCTTCCCTACAGACCAGAGCTTGCTCTGAGCACCGGCAGGAGGCGGTGGCCTCTTGTGAGCAGCCCAGAACCCTGTCTTGTCCTTTCTCACTCATGTCACCTCCCTGTGTTAGCCAAGCCTTGGAAGTGGTGACTTAGGAGGGAAGGGAAAGAAAGGCAGCCCCTGGCTCCTGATCCTGTCAAGTTCCGTACTCATCAGGAAGCCGAGGGCAGCAGGGTTGGTGGAACAGGTGTGAGTCCCCAGGTGAGGTAAAGATGGCAGAGCTGGTCTTGTGCAGGATTTCTACGGTTCTGATAAGAAGAGGGCACGTGGGTGTGCCCCAGCTGTGGAATTCCCTGCGTGAATTATTTAACACTGACATTGCACCCTGCGAAGATGAATGGCATAAATCATGCCCATAATCACATTATAAAATTTTTATTTGCTTGGAATGACATTAAATGCAAATAGAAAACAGCAGCCATGCCCCTTCAGAAGACAGATGGTGGAGGAAATGAGCTTTCTATTTTAGTACCTTTAACAAACACTTCCTCCCTGTTTTTGCCCAAAGGGCCCTATATCTTCATTTTGCATGGGGCTTGTAAATTATGTAGCCAGCCCTGGGGACAGCTGTGCAGTGTCTCAATGACCCAGTGCAGGGAATGGCAGGAGCCTCCCTCCTTGATACAGTAGTATTACACAAGCCCCTGAAGCTGAAACAGAACTTCAGGATAAAGTCTGGGGGGGAGGTCCTCAAATTTCTGAGTCATGGGCTGTCGTAAACAAAATAACAGCCGGGTGGCTTAGGCAACATACAATTTATTTTCTCATGGTTCTGGGCGCTGGAAGTCCAAGATCAAGGTGGCAGTAGGGTTTGATTCTTCAAACGTCTCTCCTTGGCTTGCAGATAGCTGTGTTCTCCACTCTGTCTTCAAACGATTGTCCTTCAGTCTGTACTGTCTGTGTCCTAATCTCTTCTTCCTGTAAGCACACCAGTCCTGTTGGCTTGGTGCCCACCCCCAGTGAGCTCGTTTTCCCTTTATCACCTCTTTAAAAATCCTGTCTCTGAATACTGCCACATTCTGAGATGCTGGTTGTTAGGACGTCAACGTAGGAATCTGGGGGCATCCAACTAAGCCCATAACAATAGTCAAAACTGGATCCGAAACTGAAATATAGACACATTTTAAAATGCTAAAAGTGTATATATATAATTTTTGTGGTAGGCCTGAGATGGTTGGTAGGCTGAGATGTATTTGTAACCTTTGAGGGAAACATCCTTTGGAATGATCAAAGAGAGCTTCTATGTAATTCCATACATCCACAATTAAACCCCAGAGCTTTTTAATTTGGAATTTGGCTGTTTTGTGCTTGGTGGTAACCAAAACCAGCCTAGGGCTTTTCTTTTGTTTTGGCAGAAAAGTAGGAGGCAGAGGACTTGAGCATTTAGACATCTTGCTGCTCTTTGGTTTAATCATACTCTACTGAGTTGCCCGAAACTAATTAAGCTCTTGGCTCTGTAGAGGAGAGATGATGTTCCTTACATGTCATTGGCCACAATGTTCCTTTTTTAAATTGTTGTTAACATTTGTGTTATTTTTCAGTATAAGAGACAAGCTTTACCTTAGTTTGGGCTGATGTAACAAGAGCACCATAAACTAGGTGCTTTAAAGACATACTTATTTCTCTCAGTTCTGGAAGCTGGGAAGTCTACGATCAAGACCCTGGAAGATTCCGTGTCTGTTCAAGTGCCCACTTCCTGGGTCACAGATGACCATCTTCTCCCTATAACCTCCAAGGTGGAGGAGGCGAGGGATCTCTGTGGGGTCTCTCTTATGGAGACACTAATCTCGCCCATGAGGACTCCACCCTCATGACCTAAACATCTCCCAAGGACCCCATCTCCTAGTTATGTCCCTTTGGACATTGAGTTTTCAACTTATGAATCCTGGAGGGATACACTGTCTACAGTGAGCTTCGTCAAACATCTTTTATGTTCAAGGCACTGTTTTTTGGCAAAATTAATCATTTCCTACACATCCTTTGAAGCAAGAGTATTTCTGCACTTTGCCTTCCTTTAGAACCTTTCTCTAGAGAGGATCCTAAAAAGTTCAGAAAAGATGCAGAAGAAACCTGCTGGTTAGCTCGTTTTTCACAGTAGAGCAGAATTCATTTTGAAGTAGGTTAATCTTAGAAATCCAGGCGAAGACACTTCGCTTGAAAATCATCTCAAATGATCAGTTAGTTTTGTTAGTAGGAGTAATAGTAACTATAAGATCAATAGAACAACTTTTTGTTCTACTGTGGGCCTACTGTGTGCTGGGTACCTCGGAGCACCTGAGTCGAACCATCTCGTGATCCTTTCAACAGCCCACTGAGGGTCACACTGTCTTCTCCTCCACGTTATGGATGAGCCTTAAGTCTGGGCCAGAAATGACACAACTTTCCCAAAGCCATATTGCTACTGAGGGGCCAGCTGGGATCTATGCCCACTCTGGTGCCAGAGCCTGTGATTGCAAACGTGGGCTGCACTAGCTGTTCAGAACAAAGGACTGTTCATGGAGGTGACACAGCTAACCCGTGAGACCCACCACCCTTTTCCCTAAGGTCATCCTGGTACAGCCTGCAGTGATGGCCCGAGTTAAGCATTTGAACTTGGTGCTGCAGAGGGCGTGTTTTAGGGACAAGATTGGTGTTAAGGGGGTCTAATGAAGCCCAGAGGGAATGGAAGGAAACAGGACTTGGGGAAATATCTGGGTCCCTGGAGCAGTGATCTCCTTTTATTACTGTGCACCTCTCTTTCACAAAAATAAATACATACATACATACATACATACATACATACAAAAAATATTTGCGGACATAGCACAAATTTAAGCAAATTTTAAATTATAAACTCTACTACTCTACTAAATTATTATAAAAGGCATGCAAAAGCTAAACAGTTAAATGGATGACATGAAATATGAATAAAACTTATAATATTTTCTTCCAGCCCCTTACTGGACTATTTGTCAAACTCCCTTTGGAGAAGACTTTTTAAAGATTTGTTTATTTATTTATTGAGAGAGAGAGAGACAACACGTGTGTGCACATGTGAGTAGGGGGGGTGGGGCAAAGGGAAAAGGAGAGAAGCAGACTCCCCATTGAGCACAGAGGCCTCACTAAGGGCTCAATCCCATGACCCTGAGATCATGACTTGAGCCAAAATTTTGAGTCAGACATTTAATCAACTGAGACACCCAGGTGCCCTGGAGAAGACTTTTTAAGAAAGAGATAGGACACTGGATTTATAGCAATAATTCCTAGAATTAATCTTTAAAAGTGGGAAGATAGAAATGGTTTTTTTAATTTTTTTTAAAGATTTTCTTTATTTATTCATAAGAGATGGGAGGCAGAGACAGAAGCAGGCTTCCCACAGAGCAGGAAGTCCAGAGTGGGACTTGATCCCAGGACCTGGGATCATGACCCTAGCTGGAGATAGACGCTGAAGATACTGATAAACCAAACTTTAGGGAAAAATACTGAACTTTACTGGGAAGATGAAGCAGAACATCAGCATATGGCAGCAACATGAGTTTTAGATAGTTGTTGGTCGCCCAGAAGGCTTAAGGTGGAGAGAAAAACAAAAGGCTGTAGTGACCCAAAATTGTCCGAGTTGTGACCCAGGAACTTCCGGGTGACATGAAGATTTGTTTATTTATTACACGGACAGCGCCATGTGGGGACAGAGCGAGGGGGAATGAGAATTCCATACAAACGTGTGAGTGGCTCTTCTCCCATCTCCAGGGGGGAAGGAAGAGATTGGGTTTACTCCAGTAAGCATGGTGATGAGTTGGTGAGGTAGGTTGACTAGATGTCTGGACACCTGAAAAAGCCAGCTAAGGGGGCTTCCTGGCCATCTTGTCAGTGTCTTATTGAAAGCTTGTCATGTGCAAGACTTTCTTTTAACAGGTTGCCAGGTGAATTGATGTACAAATCAGACTACCGGCCGCCATGTGTCATTGCTCAGGTGGTCCATGACACAGTGCCCTGCCACTAAGGGGATGCACTTAGCATTACAGACATCGTTCTGTCTTTGTTATTTTGAAATTTAGAAAATATCTTATTAATTTGTTCACCCCAAAGAGGCAATTTATTGCTTACTATGACAGTCTTTTGGTAGAGGACACAAAACTGCTTTCTTTGTTATGAAAATCAATGTGTTACACCAATTTTCTGAAAGATAGAAATGAATTGCCTCCTTCCAGCTGGGTCAGGACATAAGTGTACCCTATGTATTGGTTTTTCAATAGATTCCATTTACAGATTGTACATGTCTTTCAATACAGAAGACATTTGCTCACATTTATGTGTAGAACATTTCCGAACCTGGTCCAGGTTGCGGATGAAACCGTCACTCTGACTGGCAAGGCATAACGAAGAAGAGTTTTCCTGTAAACAATATGTGGTCATGGAAGGAATCAGCACTGCAATTCGTGGCTGATTCCAAAGGCTCTAAGAGGTGGTAGATGCACAGGCAAAGTGGTGACTTTTGCAGAGGAAGCAGGCTGAGGAGAGATAGCAAAACAGAAGTTTGAGAGGGCCCTAAAATCTCCTCCTGTGGGATTATTGGCCATTGAGCTTGAGAAAGGCTATGGTGAAAACTTGAAAGAGCATCAGATCAAACCCTTGGCCACTGGAGGTTGAAACTGACATGAGCAGCACTATCTCTATTCTTGACCCAAGGCCACAGGATGACAAGCTTTGCTTTTTCAATGTGGTCTCAGGTCTCTATACTGCCCTATAAAGAAAATAATACAAATAAATGCTGAGAGTGTAGAGTGTAAGCAGAGCTCCCCTTGGCCATTTCCTAAGTTTTGTCCACTCCGAAGTGAGTATCACTTTGGTGAGTGCATTGCAGGAAATGGCCTTAATGATCAATGGCAGACCTCCACTCCAGAGTGACATAAAAAGCAATCTGCACCTCCTTCCTGATTTGTCTGTAATGAAACTTGCTTTCCTCAGGTCCCAGCATTCGAGGCAGATAAATATGTTCCCTTTCGTTGGCTCTTACTCATACTTCAGCAAGATTTCCCATGTGCTTTCCTTGGCTGGCTGGGAAACTGGACGACTATTTATGGGATCTTAGGGGACAGGCGCGTAGAATTCCAGTGGGATCCCGGATCAGAATTTAATTGGAGATTAGAAACCATTGCGGTGCAAAGCTTTTCTTTGAGATCGAAAGAGGTGCATGTTATGCAAATATTAGCAAGTGTAAGTTCACACTGTCTATTGAAAATTTATAGACTCATTATGGTCACGAAGGCTGGAAGATAAGTAGATTTTGGGAAAGATTCAGGTAAATTCAGGGAGGTGGCAAATTACCCCAGGGAAGGTAGAATGGCTAAAGAGTATGGCCCAAACTTTTTAAAAAAATTTTATTCACTTATTTGACACACAGAGAGCCAGAAAGCACAAGTGGGGGGAATGGCAGAGGGAGAAGGGGAAGCAGGCTCCCCGCTGAGCAGGGAGGCAAATGTGTGGGACTCGATCCCAGGACCCTGGGATCATGACCTGAGCTGAAGGCAGACACTTAACCGACTGAGCCACCCAGGCCCCCCCAGGTTCCAACTTCCAAAGATGGTGTATGAGATACCTTTGGTGGGAAGGAATGAAGATCAGCAACTGTCCTTGATTCTGCTTCTCAGGAAGGCATTGTGATGTGGTGCCCAGGACTTAGGAGACAGACACATGCTTGGTGCCCTCCGGCTCTGAGGCAAAAGCAACACCTTCCAGAGGGCAGCTGCAGGCACCTGGTGGCGTCACACAGGGTCAGACCCGGGAGGCACTCAGCCACATACCCATTCCATTATCCTGCTGGGTTTGGAAGAGCGCTATCAAAGTCCCTGCTGCTGAAGGACCATCCAGAGTGACATGTTCCATGGGGCATGCCGGCATTCCTTTACCCCTTCAGGTTATTGGCAGCAAGGCTGGAAATTTTTTTAATTGCCTGGGAAAATGATAGCAAACAGCTCCAAAAAGGAGTTTCAGAACGCAGACTTCATACTATGTTTTGAGTACATTTCATTCATTTGGCAGGTACTGACAGGGTGCTTAAGTGCCAGGTGCTGCTGCATTAGAAACGAACTTGAGAAGTTAACAGGAGGGGGCTCCAGCCCTCAACCAGCACAAAGTTGAACAATGGATGCATGTGACAGACAGAGCACTGTGACGGGGAGTACTAGGTGCTGTCATAAGAAGGGTATGCCTGGAGTTAAAGGAACACTCGGGGGGAGCCAGCACCAACACTCGGGGAGAGCTGTGGGAAATATGTTGGATGCAGATGGCTCCAGGGGAAACCAGAGAACTGCTCAGATCCCTGCTTCTTAACAGCTCCAAGTGCCCGCCGCTTCAGAGTGGGGGCTGGGCGAGCAGGGAGCTGGGGTGGGTGCAGCGATGCCTAAGTTCCGACCTCAAGCCCCTGCGCTGTTTCACCTGTCCCTTTAGGAGTACAATGACATAGGATGTCACCAACGGAGGATCTACCCCTGCATCCTGGTACTGGGAAAGCACGCGAGGGCTGCGGAGCTGAAAGCAAGAGTTGGTAGTTCCAGTAATGTGTGCAGGGTTTTAAAAAACTATATACCGGAAAATATCCGGTCTTATTTGCATGTGTTTGTATCATGCACAATTTTTAACTGCAATCCTCCTTTTATCTTCTTCCCTGTTGTTAAGACTCTCCTCTCCTCACCGCTGCCTTTGTCCCTATAATACCTGTTGACAGCCTGGTGCTCATCCATGAGCTCATTCGCCTCTATCCACGCACGCATGGGGCTCTGTCACTGTTTAACAAATATGGGCTCATTTTATCTACCTCTTGATCTAGTGCTTCCCAGTTAATAATCCCTCCTGCATGACGTCCTTCTGTTTTTATCTTCATTTTTATAAAGAATGGCTGCTCACCTTTTATCAGCTGCCTTTATTTTTTTTTATCAAATGCATTTATTGCTATGGTCTTAAGAGTTTTTTTCACAGTTAATTTAGTGATGAGGTAAATCTTATTGATTTTCTGGTCTTGAGCTCCCTTTATTTTCCTGGAATGAATCCAAGTTGGTCTCAGGATATAGTCCTTTGATAGATGCCTGACTTCTGTTATTTGCTAACATTAGTTCAGTTTCTGTTAACTAATCTGTCCTAAGCCAGATTTGTTAATAGCTTCCCCGTTCCTCCCTCTCAGGTTTGGGTATTAAAATTGTGCTCAGCTTCATCAAGTGAATTGACTTATTATTGTTTAATTGCCTGTTGCCATTTAACAGTAGAATGACAGTTATCCAGCTGCAAACCTGTCTGATCTTGGAACTCATCTTCTTAATTTTCCATTCTTGTATCATTTGGATGATTTTGTTTTCCTAGGAAATCATCGTTTCTTCTAGGTTATCAAATTGATTAGTATAAAGTGCCTTCCAGTTTAGTGATTCTTTTATATTATGCATTTGCTTTTATATATCTGTTCCCAATCCTTATCTGTTTTGCAACTCTCTCCCTCTCTCTGTCCCCTCCTCCCTGAAACCCCCCTTTCCCCATTCCCCTTCCCTCTCCCCACCTCCTCCCACACCCCATCTTCCCCCTCTCTTATCCTTAATAGGGCATGTGAAGTTTTTTTTTATTATTATTATTTCATTAGTCTTTCATAGAAACAACTTTGAGTTTATTTGCCCCTGATATTTTTTATTAGTTTAAAAATTTATCTTTATTATAATTACTTCCTTTCTTTGGATTGAGCTGCCCTTTTCTGATGGGTTTAAATGAGTACTTTCTTTTATTTAAAAAAATGTTTGAAATTGAAGACATTTGACACTAAAGTCTCCTTAGAGTATAACTTCTGGTGTCTTCTGTAAGTTTTGGTATGAAATAGTCTCCTTTCCATTGCTTTCAAGATTTTCTTCAGTCGTCTTATGATTTCTTCTTTGACTGAAGACTGTATTTCTTAACTTGTATGTAGTTTCAATTTTTTGTTACCAGGTTATCTAATTCTGATTCTACTGGATTGTGATCAAAGAACTGTTCTTTAAATCTTTAATTTGGAAGGCTTGTAAAGGTTTCCTTTGTTGCCTAGTATGCAATTAATCTTTACAAACATGGCTTTCCTTAGGTGTAAGAAAGAAATGTTTTCCGAGGGAAACAAGGTAGTCTATTTTCTTTTTTTTTTTTTAAGATTTTATTTATTTATTTGACAGACAGAGATCACAAGTAGGCAGAGAGGCAGGCAGAGAGTGAGAGAGAGGAGGAAGCAGGCTCCCCGCGGAGCAGAGAGACCGATGTGGGGCTCGATCCTAGGACCCTGGGATCATGACCTGAGCCGAACGAAGGCAGAGGCTTTAACCCACTGAGCCACCCAGGCGCCCCAGGATGTCTATTTTCTGTGTGTCCTTGTTTTTCCCTCCTTCTAGTAGATACTCCCATTTGAAAAGCTAAAATTTTACCTTGTTATTGCATTTTTAGAGTCTTCAGGTATTATGTTGTTAGATGTATACCTGCTTATACCTTTTACATCTTCTTTCCAAACTCTGCCTTTAAAAATGTCCCTCTTCATCTTAGTACCTATAACTTTAGACCCAACTTGTCTGCGATGAATTTTGCCATTCCGGCTTTCTCTTTTGCATGGTATCTCCTCACCTGATACATTCTCAATCCCTTTTGCATTTTAAGTATGTTTCTTGAACAGCGTGGATCTGTAACCTCCTGATAGGCGCTTTAATAGAAAAAGTCAGTCTGTACACATTTAAATTAATGATAAACAGTCATAATTTTATTCCTCCCATCTTATTTTGTTTTTATTTTCCCCATTTTTGATGTTTTTAATCAAGTTCATTCTTTTTGTACTTGATAAATAGAGAAGTTCTTTGCATTTTTCGATGACAGCTTAATTGAGATATAATTCACAGGCCATACCACTCACCATCTAATGTGGACAATTTAATGGCTTTCACTATATTTAACTATACTATACTGAACTACCTACACTTTTTCATTATCCTCAAAAGAAAACTTTAGCCATCACCACCAGTCTTAGGCAACCGCTAATCTACTTTCGGTCTCTGTAGATTTAGCTATTTTGGAAATTCCATATAAATCAAATTATGCAATACGTGGTCTTCTGTGACTGACTTCTCTCAATCAGCAGAATGTTTTCAAGGCTCCTCTGTGTTGTGGCACATATCAAAATTCTATTCCTTTTCAAGGCTGAATAATATTCCACAGGCTGGATGGATCACATTTTATTTATCTCTTCATCAGTTGATGAACATCAGGGTTGTTCTCACCTTTTCGCTATTACGAATAAACCCTAAACCTTCATGCACAAGTTTTTGTGTGGGCATAGTTTTTTCTTGGCTCTATACACAGGAGTGATATTGGTGTGTCATATGGCAACTCTGTGTTCTGCATTTTGAGGAGCTACTAAACCATTTCTAATGTGGCTGTGCCATTTTCCAAGCCCACCAGCAATTTACAGGTTCCAGCTCTTCACATCCTTCCAACACCTGCTTTTGGGGTTTTTGATAGTAGCCATCCACGTGGGTGGGAGGTGGTATCTCACCATGGTTTTGATTTGCATTTCCCGAGTGATTAGTGATGTTGAGCATATTTTCACGTGCTTATTGTCCCATATATTTTATATATACCTTATATGTATCTTTAAATATATATTATATATTTCATATTTTATTGATATTTAAATACATATTTAAGAATGTAAATATATTTACATAAATATGTTTATATAAATATATGATCATGTAAAATATATTTATATATACATTTATATATTAATGTATACATTTGAATATTAGAGAAATGTATATTCAAGTTCTTTGCTCATTTTTTAAGAGATTTTATTTATTTATTTGAGAGAGATTTATTGAGAGAGATCACAAGCAGGCAGAGAGGCAGGCAGAGAGAGAGGAAGAAGCAGGCTCCCTGCTGAGCAGAAAGCACGGGGCTCGATCCCAGGACTCTGAGTTCAAGACCTGAGCGGAAGGCAGCAGCTTAACCCGCTGAGCCACCCAGGAGCCCCTCTTTGCTCATTTCTTAACTTGGTTGTCTTTTTATTTGAGTTGTAAGAATTCTTCACACAGTCTGAATGCATGTTCCTTATATATGACCTGCAAATATTTTCTCCCATTTAGTGGCTTGTCTTTTGACTTTGTCAATGGGGTCCTTGGAAGCACAAAACTGGGATATTTTGGTTGAGTCCCATTTATTTGTTTATTATTTTTTTTAAGTTGCTTGTACTTTGGTGTTTGGCTGAGGAGCCGTTGTTAGATTCAAGACCACTAACATTTACCTTTGTGTTTTCTTCTGAAAACTTTATCATTTTACTTTATTTTTATTTTTTAAAAGATTTTATTTATTTGAGAAAGAGACAATGAGAGAGAGCATGAGCGAGGAGAAGGTCAGAGGGAGAAGCAAGCTCTGTGGAGCTTGGAGCCTGATGCAGGACTCAATCCGGGATCTCCGGGATCATGACCTGAGCAGAAGGCAGCCGTCCAACCAACTGAGCTACCCAGGCATCCCGAACTTTATCATTTTAATGCTTACACTTATGTCTTTGATGCATTTGGGGTTATTTTCTCTGTATGGTGTGAGGCAGGACTCCTGTTTCATTATTTGCATGTGGCTGCTTGGGAGTAAAATACTGTTCTTACCCCCATTGAATTGTTTGGCACCCTTGTCAAACATTAGTTGACTGTAATTTATTTTCCTTTTTTTTTTCCCCATTGTGGCATTTCATGTGCCATGTATATTATATTTCTAGGAAAAAGGAATCCCAGGATTTTCCCTCCTGCCTGGATTCTTCCTTCTTCCTGGTGCATGATGCCAGAAGAATTTTTCCATGCAGTGAAACCAAACTGAGGGGATGGAAATATTCGGCCACTTTTCTAGATCTTTCAGTTATACAAGTCTAGGGCTGGTCATGCCACACTTGTTTAACTTGCCCGTGAGGTTCACAGCAGTTTTCTCAGCTCTGTGGTCATCAATAATTTCAAATTTGCCAATGTACTCATGCTTCGTCATCACAGTGAGGAAACGGGACGATGACTTTGGTGCAGGGCCTCCTAAGAACCTGGCCTTCGCCCCCCCTTTCAGCAGTGTTAATGTTCTTGAGGGCATCTGTGGGACATTTGTTCACACTGTTACTGTGGCACAGAAACATGGCAGAAAAAGCTTTTTTCCCTTTTATTAATATTTGGTCTTGTTCTCCTTCCCTTTCTCATAACTGAATGCGTATTTCCCCTTCGTCATTTGAAAACTGCATACTGTTCTCCAGCTGTTTTCCCCAGACGAGACCTTGTGTATTAAGAATCCTTATTTCACGGTTATTATACACAATCTTAAAGATTTATGACTGTCCGCTTATTTTACACATGCATACACACGAAGCACTAAATACGGACTTTATCTGAATGGCTAAATGTTGGCCAAGACAGAAGCCAGTTGTAGTGGGAACTGATAGGATAAAGATATAGTCTGAAGTTTTTGTTCTTTAAAAAAAGCCTTCATGGGGCGCCTGGGTGGCTCAGTGGGTTAATCCGCTGCCTTCGGCTCAGGTCATGATCCCAGGGTCCTGGGATCAAGTCCTGCATCGGATTCTCTGTTCAGTGGGGAGCCTGCTTCCCCCTCTCTGCCTGCCTCTCTGCCTACTTTTGATCTCTGTCTTTCAAATAAATAAAATCTTAAAAAAAAAGGCCTTCATATTTTATTTAAAATTTTAGGTGTCCGAATTCAAAAGGTTAACAATATAGTATAATAATAATAATAATAATAATAATATATCATCTAATAATAAAATAATAATAATTTCTCCTGCATAGTCACTGCTGCACACTAGTAAAATGAAATGTTTCTTTTCTTTTCTTTTTTAAAGATTTTATTTATTTCATTTATTTGACAGACAGAGATCACAAGTAGGCAGAGAGGCAGGCAGAGAGAGAAGGAGGGAAGTGGGCTCCCCGCTGAGCAAAGAGCCCGACGTGGGGCTCGATCCCAGCCAAAGGCAGAAGCTTAAACCACCCAGGCGCCCCGAGATGTTTATTTTCATTTGGGATTATGGAGGGGCAAGGTGTTTTTGGCTCTCCTGCTGAAGTAGGGACTCAGTCAGTATTGTCTCCACCTTTTCCCCTAATAGTAGCTCTGGAAGATGAAGACGTCCCTCCATCTCCCAGACATGAGGGTTTGACCAGGACATGGGATGGTATAAGCTCATTGACATAGTCTCATGAACTAAGCCCTGGTTTATTGGTCACAGTCATTCTCCAAGTATTTTCAGGAATAAACTTCAGGTGTTGCCCTTACTCTAATTTTTCTTTCTGAGATTTCTGACTGCAATCGCTACTTCCTGCAGTCACTCAAGGAGAAACGAGGCATGTGGCAGCGCAACAGTGTGTTTTTCTTTCAAGATGACAGAACCACTCTTGATTTCTGTACGCATCTCGGA
Organism: Mustela nivalis; assembly: GCF_964662115.1. Classification (NCBI taxonomy): domain Eukaryota; kingdom Metazoa; phylum Chordata; class Mammalia; order Carnivora; family Mustelidae; genus Mustela; species Mustela nivalis. The sequence continues at coordinate 85,065 of NW_028135540.1, read as the reverse complement.
TTTTCATATATGAACATGGATTTTGGTGTCTACCCTGAGGAGATAATACATATGGTGTGAGCTACACATGTATTCTCATGACACGTCACCTGGGTTACCCAGAACTTTCTGGGCCCGGCAGAAAGGCAGAAACCCAGGTGAATTCCTCATTGTTCCAGCAGGCTGTCAACCCTCAAAGGCCTTCTGGATGTGTTTGTGCATCGCAATGTCTGCTGTGTAAGATACAGAAAGAGCACAGTAGTTCAGGGGGAAAATATTTAGGAACACATTTTCCAGGAGGAACCAGGATTCAGTTTGGGTGACTCTTGACCATTTTTCATCTTCTGACGACTGAAAGTGGTAGTTAATCTACAGTCATGGTTTTAACATGCATTTTGAATGTAATGTGAGTTTCTATCAACATAAAACTATAAGAACTGTCTTCCTAAAGGGCATTCATGTAAGGCCCGTTATTTTCCAGCTTGATTAATGAAAACAAAAATTTTCTGTAATGCTTTCTTCCTACTCTGTATTAGTTTTCAGGACTGGATTGAAAGTGATTTATTGTGGATAGGGTTATACCTGCTCGTGGAATTTTTTTCTGTTCCTGGGTTTTTAAAGGTGGCAGAGTTGACTTTCTGATTTTAATTCATCTTCACTAGATGAAGAATTCACAAATAGGACTTTTTCTTGAAATAACCATAGCCTGGGGGCGCTTGGGTGGCTCAGGTCATGATCTCAGGGTCCTGGGATTGAGTTCCACATCGGGCTCCCTGCTCAGTGGGGAGCCTACTTCACTCTTTGCCTCCCCCTCTGCTTATGCTTTCTCTAATAAGTAAATAAATAAATAACCTAAAAAAAAAAGAAGTTGTATTTGACTGGAGCTTCATGTGGAGTGACAGATCAACAGAAAGACAAAGGAATAAGAGACAGGAAGCAATGAAGGAAAACACAAAGGTGCACAGTATAGACAGATGTTCCTCGGCTTATGACGGCCTCGGCTTCTAATAAACCCATTGTTCAGCTGGAAATCTCTTTAGTTGAAAATGCATGGAAAACACCTAAGTGACTGAACATCAGAGCTTAGCCCCGCCAAACTTAAATGTCTTGAGAACACTTACAGTATTGCACAGTTGGGCAAAATCCTCTAACACAAAGCCTATTTCACAATAAAGTGTCTGGTATCTCATGTAACTTACTGAACACTGCACTGAAAGCCAGAACAGGACGGTTCAAGTGTGTTGGTTGCTGACCCTCGTGATCACGTGGTTTGCCTGGGGGCTGTGCTCGCTGCCCCTGCCCAGCATTACAAAAGAGGACCCTACTGTAGATCGCCAGCCTTGGAAAAGATCCAAACTAAATGCATATCACTTCTGCACTATTATAAAAAGTCAAAAAACCATAAACTGAACCAAGGTGAAGTCAGGGATCTTCTGTACCAGGTGTGTTAGGGAAGGTCAAGTGCTCCTGTCTGGCCAGGAACCATAGTGGTATGGGGGAAAGTTCCACAGTAGAAAGTTCTACAGCGGAGAACCACTAGGACTCAAGCACCAACGGTCACAGGTTACACCAGGAAGACTGGATGCTCTTCTGTGGGTGATGAGAAGCCACGAGCGACTCAGGAAGGCTGAAGAGCTCTGGGCAGGTGGGACAGCTGAGGGCTGCAATGAAGAGGGACAGGTGGAGCTGGGAGACCAGGTGGGGAGAGCCCGCTACCCTCGAACAAAAGGCAACAAAGGTCTGGACTGGGATGACGGAGATGGTGGAAGGTAATGGGATATTCATGAAGCAGAACTGGAAAGCCATGGAAATGAAATAATAGAGGGAGGGAAAACCGTTCATGACTTTAATTGCCATCAGTATAAAACATGTTGAATTAAAATGAATTGGTATTTCTAGACCGATGATGACATCACAATAATGGAAGGAAACCAATTTTGATTTTGAGCCTGGTTAAGGAGACAGTATAGACAAGAGAAAAGCAGAGGCTCTGGAGTCACACAAATGTCACCATTGAGATTCGTCCCCACTCTTCATTCCCTTCCCTGTAAACCCAGGCAAGTGACACCTGCCTCACAGCACTGGTAACAAATAGGGAAGAGCACACGTTCCCACGTTCCCGGGTCAGACAGGACAGCCAGGGTTCAGCGGCACATGAGGAGGTGACAGGTGGTCACTAAACTGAGCTCAGGTGCATACACAGCATTTTACGTCACCTTGAGATGGCTCCTCTTGTGACCTCTCGAAGAAGGTGGCAGTGGTGAGGAACGAACTCCAGGAGCTTATTAGCATACATGATCTTCAGGCCGTCTGGATGAGACTCAACTATCTGCTCTACAATCACCTAGCAGAAGGAAGAGCGTTTTATTTTTATTTATTTATTTATTTATTTATTTGTTTGTTTGTTTGTGTTTTTGTTTGTTTTTAAAGCACCTAAAAGAGAAGTATGAACTATACACTACAGAGAAAAGAATCGTGTAAACCTTAAAAATGCACTTCGTCCTTCCTCCTCCCCACTCAGTATGCTTTCTAAACAGGAGGTAAGTAACAATGGCATGAAAATCTAGGTCCCGGGATTTGGGAATACTGCTCCAACCCTGGGGGACACAGAGGCTGAGGGACAGAGACTGGCCTGAAGCTAAAACATCACACACACTCATCTGCTTCCCTTCTGAGCTTAAAAGCGAAATACTGTATCTGCAGACAACAGCTCTGTATCATCTTCACCCTGGCCTTATCCTCTACCGTCTCCAGAACAGGGAAAGGGCTGAGATGGAAAGTGATGGAAGAAAACACATCTTATTTTGCTTTAGTATTTAATTTTTTTTGGTGAGGCTGAGTTGCAGGAGGTGAATGACAAGCATGCAAACTTAAAATACAAACGTGGCCACAGTTCATTTAATGACACGGAAACGTAAAGTACTTCCCTAATTTAGCATATTAGATTCAGTTCAATGAAAAGGGCATAAATTAAATAACTAAAATATTTTCATTTAGTGACAAAGAATAATGTGATCTTTTTCACCCCCACAGAGAGAGCTATGAACTATAATAGGATACATACAAAGAACTGACAGATCATTTACTTTTAGTAGTCTTAATGAAGCTGAGAAGATTACTGAAATTAATCCTTCAATTTCACTTCTATCACTGGGATACTGTCTCGTTTTAAAACTGGAAGCCTTTCATCCTGAAGTCATGGTGGGTAGCTTTATACTTACCAGACAGAAAGAACACTCGAACTGGCAGGTGACTGCAAGAAAGCCCTCAAACGCTGAGACTGGCTTCATGACTTCTGTCCGCTTGAACTAGATGAAACCGACGCTCTCTAAGTTGGAAGCTGCTGATTGCTGGCGGCCTCACATGGTGCAGCCCATACTCCGGCCGCTCAGAGGCAGGATACACTGACTCCCTGTATTTTACTGTATCCTTATAGGTCAAGAACACTGGGTAACCAAGTTCTGGACTTAAGGTACTACCCCGCTAACTCGCCCTTCAAAGCCCTTTATCTTTGAATATTCCCTCCCTCCCACCTTCCTAGCCTGGCAAACTCCCCCATGGTCTTCAAGACTTAGGCCACATCAATTCTGCGAAGACGCTTCCCCTCACAGACTTTCCCTGCGCACAGAGCTGTCTTCCAGCTCCTCCAGTGGGCACGGGCGCCTTGGTGGGGTCACGCTTTTCGGCAACTTCATTAACGTATAACTTATGGAAATGGAAATTGACCTGAAAATGTTCTGATCCGTACCTTCTTCCTAGGCAAGTCCCTCACCCCTACTAAATTAAGATGATCCCTGAGTTATGGCATCACTGGAAGAGACCAGAGCGCATGCCTGATTCCTGCCATGCTGATGGGCACCAAGCGGGACCAACCTTTTCTTACAACCAGAAGAGCAGGAACAAAGAGCATCTTCAAGGAAGAGCCCTGAGCTCTCTCGCACCCAGTCAAGAAACAAAGCCAGATTAGATGCTCTGTGTTTGTGGAATGAGGTGCATGGGGGCACAAACCTCATCCATGTATGGTTTCACCAGTACTTGACCAACTAACGCCTCTGCATCCCGTGTCTTGTCAATTGTAGCGTAAGTCTGGAGGCAGTGCCGTATGATGTCCACATTGGAAGTCTGAAGCCCTTCTAGCAGCAGGCCTCCCAGGGACTGCTGCAGCATGGCCCTAATGTGGGCTATACGCTGCAAGAACAGAGAGACCAGGAAAGAAGGTCCAGGTACCACAGTTTCTAAAAGCTCAAATATATGTGTATAATTTATATACATATGTGTTATATATATAAAGCGAGCCTCTAATTCTACCAGAATATATGTAAGATTAAAATCCCAACATTTCCTAGAGAATAACAATAAATCTCTTCTCCCCATGATTGCTTTCTTTCTTTTTTTTTTTAAGGTTTTTATTTATTTATTTGTCGAGAGAGAGCACAAGCACACAAGGAGACACAGGCAGAAAGAGAAGCAGGCTTCCTGCCAAGCAAGGAGCCCAAGGTGGGACTCAATCCCAGGACCCTCGGATCATGACCTAAGCCAGAGGCAGTAGCTCAACTGACTGAGCCACTGAGGCGTCCCCTCCCTATGATTTCTTTGAAAGTAAGTCAGCTTCATCAAAGTGAAGTTTAGACAATTACGGAATGACAAAAAGTTATTTGCCTCTTAAGCTACGGAGTAAATCTGACAAACATGCATTTAAACCCAGTCAAGGGCTTTGGATAAATGAACTCTGACTACATCATATGATGTGTCAAGTTACATGAAATTCAGAATTAATTTTACTTGCATAGTTTGGAGACTACGCTTGTGTCTTTACACAAAATCTATCTAGTGTGACATAATGGAAGCAGGGTCCCAAGCAGGAGACACTGAAAAAAAAAATATTCAAAGCTAGCTTCAAAATCCTGTAGAGTAGCAATTATCAGGGGCAATGCTAGGTCAAACCAAAATCATCCAGGAAATTCGCAAACAGCAAATTGAAAATCGAAACCAACACTTGCTGGTCTTACTTTGTCCAGAAGAGGCATGCCTTTGCTCTGAACAGCATGAAAGTGTAACTGGTTAAATTCTGTGGCAATTCTCTCCAAAATCTGTCTAGTCCAGAGAGGGCTAGTAGAGACAATTAGAGAAATGTAATTCCCAAAGTTAAAAACCTGCCACCCCCACCGCCCCACATGCCTTACAGCGCTCAGGCACCTGCACCTGAACGCCATCAATTTTCATGACAAACTGTCTGTGCAGCAGGCCCCAGTGCAAGGGGTGAGGAGCGGGGAGGTCATAGAAGCCACCGACGCAGCCTGGCCCGGGCCACAGGGCCCAGGCAAGGGGATGGAGCTATTTTAGGTCAGTGTGGGTACAACTGCATGATTCCTCCACGTTCCTCGGGCTCTCCCATTTGTGCCCTTCTTCTCCCTTCTTCTCCCATTCTCTAACCCCCTCCTCTCTCTTGCCCTGTCCTACCGTTCATACCCGAAGCCCCCTCTTCTTCTCTGCCTGCCTCATTCTCCCTCCCAAGTACCTCCCCAGTACAACTACTGCTGTCTCCTCAATCAGCTAAAACTGACCGCCTAGCAGCAACCTGGGAAATCGCTCAGAGCAGCGGACTTCAAGTTTAAATTTACCCAACGGCAGAAAGAGCAAGCTCGGTGCTCCGGGAGCTGGTGAGAAATCACTCACAGTGCATCTGCCATCAAGTGGACTGGATACACTTCCCTCTTTCCCCCCACATTAGAAAGCGTCAACCCCATTCAAAAGGAAGTCGAACAGTGAAAGAAAAAAACACACACAACAAAGGCCCCAAAGCCCATGCTGGGCTCTATGAGGCATCCCACATCTGAGGATGGGCAGTCATGTAGTGAGGAAACACACTGTAAGAAAACCCAAAATCTCTGGAGACCTGCCATGGTGTGCCCCGTCCCAGAGCATCAGAACTGGTGTGGAGGGAAGGCAAGCGCTTGGCACGAACAGTGCCGAAGCCTAATCCCAACCTCTACTGACTGATCCCATGCGCATTTCCTATTTATCCTTTTCTCGGCATTTCTGGGCCTGGCAGAGCATGATGGATTTACTGTGCGCTGACGCTGCTCTGGCTTTCCTGACTCTAGAGCTCAGAGCTGCTCTTCTGGAGAAAAAAGTCCTCCAAGGTAATTCTGAGCAAGAAAGCGCACAATGTCTGTTTATCAAGGACAGTGTTGCAAAGGGACAGGATTGTAGACACAGAGCTCACTGAGGTGTTTCTATCCGATGAGCACAGCAGCAACAGCAAAGACAGGAAGAACACTGGAGGGCCAGCTCCCCAGGGGCCGAACGTTGACATGGCTGGAGGGGCTGCAGGCACTGCCAAGGGCCGCAGTGAAGCAGAGCCGCTGGAGACACATGGGCTGCAGAAGGGCCGCGTGCAGACTGTCTGCTAAGTGTGGACGAACGGGGCAGAAGCACGAGTGCAACGGGCTAGAGACACAAGCACAGTGGAGGCTGACCACTTAGTTGAATGCCTTGATGTGAAAGGGGACAGAGACCTAGGACCAGAGAATCGCTTCCTTTGGGATGTGTCCGTTCTTAATCTCCATCATGAGACATGTGGAGCATATGGTCTCTCAAGTTCCTTCCAAATCTAAAACCTTAATTCCTAAAATTTAGAAACCTAACTCCGCCTGCAAGGGGAGGGACTGTTAGCATCACACAACAGAGCACTTAGGGCACCAGGCGACCTTGACGCAGGCAGCCCAGCTGGTATGTGTAGGACCAGCCCCGGCTACACCCACTGCACCACTGTGCGTCTCACAGCGCTGACAGCACCTAACTACTCATTTTCTGAGTCACTCATCTACCCTGGCTGATTGAAAATTCACACCAGGAAGGGAACAAGACAATCACAGTATAACAAAGAGAGCCATCATCTTTTTCCTATTTCATAAGTTTTTCCTTTCCTGTTTGTAAATTTCAACTGGATATGTCCTATACTGTTTCATAATAATATAATGCTGGTGCAAAATACATCAATGGTAATACTCTGGGCATGTCTAGGAAAAAAAATGAGATGGAGAAAAACCAAGATGAATGGTAGGTATGCCTTAAAGTTCAACCGGACTTTGCTAGTCCTCAGGGAAGGTGATTCCAAATATACTTTTACACTGCAAGCATAATGACGTGTTGGAACTGTGGTCTATAACCAAAGGGTTTATAGGAACGTGTTATAGATTTCACTATTTCATGCTCTCCACTCTCCTGGAGCTACATTCTAGCCACAAACCTGGATTTTCTTCTTGTTCAGAAATGAATTCTAACTAAGCCGTCCCTGCCTAATTAGATTGGATGTGAAGTATTAATTTATGTGCTACTTAGTTAAAAAAAAATGCTTACCTGCTTGCTTCTAGTGCAGAGGTTTCTTTCGAACTTTGTGAATTTAAGATTTTTTCAATCTTTTCAACTGATCAAATAACTTGTATAAGCCTCAAAACACACATCTATAAAAATAAAAATTAAGCAAACAAAAAACGTCACCATCTTTACTCTTAATCATCTTTATTTCCCATGCTAAATGCAGGAAAATATAAGACCAAAAGTTAACTTCAAATATATAGGGCATGCTATATTTTGAATATTTCTATGAAACACAGAATTCTCAAGAATGCAAATCTTAGTTCTAGAATAAGCATACTTCCATATTCTATTGCAAGTTTATAGAGGAAAAAAAAAAACCCTAGACTTTGCTTTCTCATATTCTATACTCTTATTTCTTTTTTTCCCCATCCTGAATCTTTCTATGGGCATTTCTTTCCTATTTTTTTAAAAAAGATTTGTTTATTTGAGAGAGAGAGAGACTGCATGTGCACGTGCAGGGGAGGGGCAGAGGGAGAGAGAGAATCTCGAGCAGACATCCTGCTGAGCACAGAGCTCAATGCGGGGCTCAATCTCATGATCCTGAGATCATGACCTGAGCCAAAATCAAGAGTCGGACGTTTAACCAACTGAGCCACCAGGCGCCCCTCCATTTGTTTTCTTATGGCCCTTTATTCATGTTTTAACTTTGGCTTCCGATTGTACTGGCCCTCTCAGTTTACATGTGCATATACCTATATGCCCAAGCACCAAATCATTAAAGACCTTTTACACTACAAATATTATCAAAGAGGTTGAGGGACATTATGAAAACTCTCATCCTTAAAGAACAAAAAAATACAAAGTCATCCATTCAATAAATAATAATGATAATGAACACCCCTGGGAGCTCGATATTCATTCCGATGGGGGGTGGGGGGGGCACGAGAAAATAAAGCAAGAAATACACCCTGCTCTCACAAAGCTTACTGTTTTGTCTGGAAGCGCACGACAAGCATTCTTTGGACAAAAGCTGTGAGGAGATCCAGAGGCGAATTAAACAGAAGGTCCCTCAAACAGGCTTCTCCCCACTGAGATTTTAACAAATATGCTAATAATACACATAGAAAACATTGTACAGAGCAGCAGGCGAGAGTCAGAAGCCCAGACTCCCAATGCCCGCTGTGCCCCTACATCGTTATGCTCATGAATGATATCGGGGACACTTGGAACTGGAGATAGCACTAAGGGGCACACTCCCGGGGTGAGCCCTCAGATGTACAGAGCCGTTGCCTGTCTCACACACCTGAAACTAAGCCAACACCGCATGCTAACTACTGGGAATTGAAAAAATTAAAGTGAACACCAGAACATAAAGAACACAGGATCAGAAAATAACAGCAAACCTACGGCAGAATCCTGAGTTTGCTTTGGAAAGCCCACTTCTCCCCTAGTCTTTAATATAGGCCTATTTTCTTTACAGGGCCGCTGACAATTTATACAGTCGTTAACTGTCAAGCGCTGCACCGACAACAGTTATCACTGTTTCTTGTTCTGGAAAAAGTGGGTGATCTTGAGATCGTGTGGGTACCTCTGAAATTCTGTCTTCTTATTTCAGGTAGATAACGTGACATAATGCATAAAATGCACATGCGTGAGAGCTTTAAAAAAAAGCTAAATTAAAAAAAAAAGAAAAAAAGCTGAATAGTGCTGACAAGTTCACGGAGACAAGAGGAGAGGGCTTCAACTGGCATGCAGCATAAGAAATCTACTGGAGGGTACCTTTTTCTTCCTTATGTCCTCTTGTTACACATTCGTTTATCTACTGCCCGAATTCCTTCACTGACTGATGACCTGAGACTCTTTAAAAGAATAATAAAGAAAATGTATTACAGACATTGTTTTGTCACATTATCAATTTCCTACATCTCATTCAATTCCACAAAAATTAATACCTGTGCACCAGTACTATGCAGATATTGACAAAAAAAAAAAAAAACATGATATACCAGACACAGTTACTGTTGAGGGGACTCATGACCTGGGGGCATAATGACACGAAGGCAGGGTCGCATGGCTAGAAGAAGAATGACATATACAGTGAAAGTTATGGGGATGAGGGGGCTTAGAATGGAGAACAGATAATATGAAGCAAAGTACAGGAGAGTCTGGAAATGCGACGGGGCTCGAATCGGACTCTGAAAGCCATGTGTACACAGCTGCCGAGGTGGGGAGGGGATGGGGAGCAGATGTAAGTGCACACACACTCAGGGGCAGGGTCAGACAGGCACACAGCCATGTGCACTGCAGGCTTCCTTCTGGAGAGAAGCAGAAATAGGAATGGAGGGCCAACTTCACTGAGATGAAGTCTTTAGATTCTGCATATTTTGGAGAACGAAAGAATGTCAAAGCACTGATGCATGATGATGAAATGTGGGTATGGAAATACCAGGAATCAAGAATGAAGAACAGAAGACCAGAAAAAGGCAGAGCACAGAGGTAGAGAAACATGTCCAGAAGCTAATGAATAAAGAGATAATTAGGAATTAGGGCCAAAACAAAGGTTAACAGAAACAACTAGAATGAAGTAGGCAGATCACAAAAATTCCACAGGAAGGTGAATTAATTCACTCCATCAACATTATGAAACACCTCCTGGACGTCAGTATTGTGGCAGCCTACAGGGATGCAATGAAGACAGATATAGTCGTATCCCTCAGTGATCTGAGAATCTCACAGAACAGCTTCAGAGTTGGGACCAGAAAGGCAGGTCAGGCCTGTGGCTGAGCAGGACCAAAGTGGCCATAAAAACAGGCCATGGAAAAGGGAGGGTATATGGTGATGGCAGGGGGTGAGGTGGGACGGGAGCCTGTGTGAGTAGAGCAAATCTGCCTCCAGGGAGGGGGTTCGAGAGAAGAGTGGGAGGCCAAAGGAAGGCTAGGCTTGGGAAACAACACCACTATGAGGCCCCGGGAGGAAGAGGCACACCAAGGAGGCAGTGGGAGAGCCCCACAGCGGCTGGTGTGGAATCCAACAGCGGACCATGAAAATCCCTTCCATTCCAAGGAAAAGTATCTTTAACAAGATTTTGTAAAATTCAAATGAGACATAAACCATGGAAAGTATTGGCTACCTCAAGGCACAACTCAAGATTTTTTTTTTAAAGATTTTATTTATTTATTTGACAGAGAGAAATCACAAGTAGATGGAGAGGCAGGCAGAGAGAGAGAGAGAGGGAAGCAGGCTCTCTGCTGAGCAGTGAGCCCGATGCGGGACTAGATCCCAGGACTCTGAGATCATGACCTGAGCCGAAGGCAGTGGCTTAAACCACTGAGCCACCCAGGCGCCCACAACTCAAGATTTTTACCTGTTTCACGAGCTCTTTCCTGCCTGCCCCTCCCCTAGACTTCTCAGCACTGATATTTCCATTACTTCGCATTTTTCTTGGTTCTAACCATGTACTGTGTCTTCCCTTAAATTAAGTTCTCCTTATATTCTCTCTAGGATGCAGGCACTGTCTTAGGGGAGGGACGCAAGAGGCCACTCAAGCTAGAGGAGACACACAAGGAAGGATGGTGTCGTTTATGACAAGTTTACGACAGGGCATCAGAATGGACAGAGGCCGTAAGTCAGGGCACCAAACACAGACGGGGGGGGGGGGGGCGGGAGGGGAAAGAGGGCAGCACAGTTTTCTGTTAGAAGTGATGCCACAACTGCCCCTCCACTGTTCACCAGGTGGAATTCCTATTCCCAATGGCTTAGAGGTGGGGAGTCCCATTCCCACAACAGAGATTTTTCTGAGAGAATATTCAAATGTAGCATTTATTAAGTATTACATTTTATTTATATTATCCTTCAGTTCCATTAGGGATTACACAATTTTTGTAGATCAGCCCAGGAACCTAACCACACGTAGATTACATGGGGTGGGGGGGGGGTCTTTACAAGATTACAAACTGTTAAAATACAAGTCATTCGTTAGAAATGAATGGTTAGAAACCACTTACATATGACCAAAGTGGCATTAATAAGTTGAATTTGGAAATATGTTTCCTCTCCCCTGACATTTTAAGGTTGTCTACTCTGAGAATATGTCTTCTTCAAATCGAACATTTTTTTTTAGGTTTTTAGCATATGCAAAAACAAAATCATTTACAACTCTTCTGAAGGTGAATATTATAATCATGAACAGTTAAAATACAACCACCAGTACCACCAAACTAACAGATGAAAAGAATTCTTAGAGAAAAGCCGACGAGGACAACAGGCGTCAGAGCAGACTGTTTTCATTAATTGGGGACTTACCAGAATTTCTCGTAACTGTCGCAAAGGCACAGAAAGTTGATTGAGGGCTTTGTCCATGCCAACCTAAAGGGGCACTTCCCCTCTACCACTGTTGCCAGACTAACCTTACCTATCCTGCAGGGTCAGGTCGGCCTGGCCCTTTATCTGTTGCTCTCCTCTGAGTGGTTAGTTTTTCATAGAAACCGTGCTTTGCTTTTGTCAGGATTTACCCTGGATTATCAAAACCCTTTTCTTCTGCCAGTGAAGCCCAAGAAACAGTCCTAATGAGAGAACCAGAAACTCAAACAGATCATATTTATCCTGAATGTTCTGTCCAAAATGAAAAATTCATTTCTGAGGTGCCTCAAGATCTCTGAGAATGGAAGTTTCACCAACTCTGTCATGTAGGGGCATCAATTCCGATTCTGTGTCAATTGTCCTACTTTCCCAGCTAGTAATTCTCTACCTCTCAAAACACACTCTCAACCGTTTCCCCTTTCAAAGGCAGTTGCTCTTAGACTCTGCACAAGGCACTTGGGGCCTGCTGGTCGTTGGCTACTGCCCTCTGTACCTTGGGTCTAACAGCTGCGGGGCATCAAGATGAGCACATCTCTTGTTCTAGGACTTAATATAGTTTGGGGCACATGGTAAGCAATAATCACTTCTTTAGTTGATCCAACTGTGGATCTTTCTTAATTATTCTACTACCACAATTTACTTGTTCTAAGATTTGTCCCCCACCCCCATTTTAATATCTCTTAAGGTGGCACTCACCTTGCACTTGATGACATATCCTATTTTAACTGACAGCATTTCTCTTTCTTAGTCGAACATAAACTATAGTGCATCTTACACTTGATAAAAGCTAGGATGCAATTAAATACTCTATTATGGTTACGATTCTGATATTAGAAATCCTCCGGTAGCTCCCTGTGCCCCCACAGTGTAGTACCTCACCTCCTCGCCAGTGTATACAAACCATCTCACCCCCAGTGTTAACCCCGGGGCTCAGCCTCCATCCCCAGGTGATGCTGCCAGATCAGCTGTCGGTTGTCATGAACTTGCTGTAGTTTCCCGAATGCACTGTGCTGCCTCCTGGCCCTTTGAAACTTGAAACACTCATCCTCATTCTTCGCTTTGCCATTGTCTATCACCTCCCCTGAGAATCTGTTCCTAAGTGGCTTTTCCCAGCTCCCACCTACCCTTGGCAGTCTATTATCTCCCTGTGGTAAAGCCTTTCACACTGCACCATGGACATGCCCGTTGTCCCCCTGAGAAGAGAAAAGGGACAATGAGGGCCCCCATCATTTGCAGCTCTAGTCCGAGCCCCATGCCTGGCTTGTAGGAAATGCCAGATCATGAAGACAAACGGAGATCATCCTCTGGCTAAAACCAGCTCTTCTTTGCCTACCGCAGGATCTGGATCAATAAAGAGCAGCCAGTTATTATTGCTGGTTTTCTAGGGATTTTTACCCCATATATTTTCCAGGTCTTTACTCTTTTTGTAGCACTTTAATTCAGGCTTCAACCACTTCCTAGTCAAATCAGGTGAAATCATTTTCCTTCCCATACCCTCGATGTATTTCACATCTAGTAATTCTTTTTTTAAAGATCTTATTTACCCATTTGACAGACAGATCTCAAGTAGGTAGAGAGGGAGGCAGAGAGAGAGGGGGGAAGCAGGCTCCCTGCTGAGCAGAGAGCACGATGTGGGGCTCCATCCCAGGACCCTGAAATCATGACCTGAGCCGAAGGCAGAGGCCTAAACCACTGAGCCACCCAGGAGCCCCCATATCTGGTAATTTTTAACCAACGTGGATTTGCTGCATCAAATAGTTCCTTCTTCTTCAAATATAAATATATAAATAAAGTGATCAAGTCACTCGCATGTCTTACGAGAATGTCATACCTTTAGTAGCAAACTTGAAATCTTGGCCATTGGTTTTGATTTTTGTTTTGGTTAGATTTGGTTCAGTTTTTGTCATTTTAAAAATCGCTCCAGCCCTTGGCTCTGTCTGACCTGAATGCTTTCAGCTGTTTCTGAAACAGAATTGTCCCGGCAGCGAAAACTCTCATTGTTTACAGTGGCGCCCCTTCTGAACACTCTGTTAATAAAAAGTTTTTTTTGTTTTTGTTTTTGTTTTTCGGCTATGGTAAATGTGGAACAACAATGAGGTATTTCAAAGAGGTGAACCACAGATAAATTTCTCTAAGTGTGGGTGAAGGTTACTCAAAAAGGAACTTGACAAGGCTTTTAAAGATATCGACAATCATTATAACATAACGTGACTGATTGTTACCGTGCTCTTAACTGGGCAAACACTTGTTGGCTTCCAAGAAAGACTAACATAGTTGAGATGGTTCTAGCGGCCTTCTAGCACAGGGTCTCATGAGGCAGGGATTCTAGCCACTGGCTGTGCAAGGCATGAGGCCTGTTAGTGATTCTATTTTTTCCTCTGCAGAATAGGTCTTTCTACATTCCAGGTCCTTTCTACCCCAATAAATAATGCGGCGATTCTCTCAGTGAGTTGTGCTATTGGTTTAAACAGCCAACTGTCTCTTTAAAAGGACTTTTGATTAAATTCCTTTAAAAAAAAGTCCTTTCAAAGAAATCTTTTTTCTTTATTTTTTATTTTTTATCCCATATGTTTACTCTGATCGTGGAACTTTGTCATTTTGACATTCTCTGCTGATTAAAATATTCTTCATCATCAGCACCTACTGCTCTCCTCTCCTGGTGGTCTCTCTGGAAAGGGTCTTCTCTAGCTCTTCTAGCAGGAGATGGGCACTTCCCCTCTACCCCTGTTGCCAGACTAACCTTACCTATCCTGCAGGGTCAGGTCGGCCTGGCCCTTTATCTGTTGTTCTCCTCTGAGTGGTTAGATTTTCATAGATCCCGTGCTTTGCTTTTGTCAGGATTTACCTGGATTATCAAAATCCTTTTCTTGTGCCAGTGAAGCCTAAGAAACAGTCCTAATGAGAGAACCAGGAACTCAAACAGATCATATTTATCCTGAAGGATCTGTCCAAAATGAAAAATTCGTTTCTGAGGAGCCTCAAGATCTCTGAGAAGGGAAGTTTCACCAACTCTGTCATGTAGGGCATGAATTCTGATTCTGTGTCAATTGTCCTACTTTCCCAGCTAGTAATTCTCTACCTCAGAAAGCCCACTCTCAATCGTTTCCTCTTTCAAAGGCAGTTGCTCTTAGAGTCTGCACATGGCACTTGGGGCCTGTTGGTCATTGGCTACTGCCCTCTGTACCTTGGGTCTAACAGCTGCGGGACATCAAGATGAGCACGTCTCTTGTTCTAGTACTTAATATACTTTGGGGCACATGGTAAGCAATAATCACTTCTTTAGTTGATCCAAGTGTTGGATCTTTCTTAATTATTTTACTACCACAATTTACTTGTTCTAAGATTTGTCCCCCCCCCATTTTAATATCTGTTAAGGTGGCACTCACCTTGCACTTGATGACATATCCTAGTTTAACTGACAGCATTTCACTTTCTTAGTCGAACATAAACTACAGTGCATCTTACCCTTGATGAAAGCTAGGATGCAATTAAATACTCTATTATGGTTACGATTCTGATATTTGAAATCCTCCGTTAGCTCCCTGTGCCCCCACAGTGTAGTACCTCACCTCCTTGCCATAGTATACAAACGATCTCACCCCCAGTGTTAACCCCGGGGCTCAGCCTCCATCCCCAGGTGATGCTGCCAGATCAGCTGTCGGTTGTCATGAACTTGCTGTAGTTTCCCGAAAGCACTGTGCTGCCTCCTGGCCCTTTGAAACTTGAAACACTCATCCTCATTCTTCACTTTGCTTTGTCTATCACCTCCCCTGAAAATCTGTTCCTAAGTGGCTTTTCCCAGCTCCCACCTACCCTTGGCAGTCTATTATCTCCCTTTGGTAAAGCCTGTCACACTGCACCATGGACATGCCCATTGTCCCCCTGAGAAGAGAAAAGGGACAATGAGGGCCCCCATCATTTGCAGCTCTAGTCCGAGCCCCATGCCTGGCTTGTAGGAAATGCCAGATCATGAAGACAAACGGAGATCATCCTCTGGCTAAAACCAGCTCTTCTTTGCCTACCGCAGGATCTGGATCAATAAAGAGCAGCCAGTTATTATTGCTGGTTTTCTAGGGATTTTTACCCCATATATTTTCCAGGTCTTTACTCTTTTTATAGCACTTTAATTCAGGCTTCAACCACTTCCTAGTCAGATCAGGTGAAATCATTTTCCTTCCCATACCCTCGATGTATTTCACATCTAGTAATTCTTTTTTTAAAGATCTTATTTACCCATTTGACAGACAGATCTCAAGTAGGTAGAGAGGGAGGCAGAGAGAGAGGGGGGAAGCAGGCTCCCCGCTGAGCAGAGAGCACGATGTGGGGCTCCATCCCAGGACCCTGAAATCATGACCTGAGCTGAAGGCAGAGGCCTAAACCACTGAGCCACCCAGGAGCCCCCATATCTGGTAATTTTTAACCAACGTGGATTTGCTGCATGAAATAGTTCCTTCTTCTTTAAATATAAATATATAAATAAAGTGATCAAGTCACTCGCATGTCTTAGGAGAATGTCATACTTTTAGTAGCAAACTTGAAATCTTGGCCATTGGTTTTGATTTTTGTTTTGGTTAGATTTGGTTCAGTTTTTGTCATTTTAAAAATCGCTCCAGACCTTGGCTCTGTCTGACCTGATTGCTTTCAGCTGTTTCTGAAACAAAATTGTCCCGGCAGCGAAAACTCTCATTGTATACAGTGGCGCCCCTTCTGAACACTCTGTTAATAAAAAGGTTTTTTTGTTTTTGTTTTTGTTTTTCGGCTATGGTAAATGTGGAACAACAATGAGGTATTTCAAAGAGGTGAACCACAGATAAATTTCTCTAAAGGTGGGTGAAGGTTACTCAAAAAGGAACTTGACAAGGCTTTTAAAGATATCGACAATCATTATAACATAACGTGACTGATTGTTACCGTGCTCTTAACTGGGCAAACACTTGTTGGCTTCCAAGAAAGACTAACATAGTTGAGATGGTTCTAGCAGCCTTCTAGCACAGGGTCTCATGAGGCAGGGATTCTAGCCACTGGCTGTGCAAGGCATGAGGCCTGTTAGTGATTCTATTTTTTCCTCTGCAGAATAGGTCTTTCTACATTCCAGGTCCTTTCTAGCCCAATAAATAATGGGGCGATTCTCTCAGTGAGTTGTGCTTTTGGTTTAAACAGCCAACTGTCTCTTTAAAAGTACTTTTGTTTAAATTCCTTTAATAAAAAAGTCCTTTAAAAATTATTTTTTATTTTTTATTTTTAAATCCCATATGTTTACTCTGATCGTGGAACTTTGTCATTTTGACCTTCTCAGCTGATTAAAATATTCTTCATCATCAGCACATACTGCTCTCCTCTCCTGGTGGTCTCTCAGGAAAGGGTCTTCTCTAGCTCTTCCAGCAGAAGATGGGCACTTCCCCTCTACCCCTGTTGCCAGACTAACCTTACCTATCCTGCAGGGTCAGGTCGGCCTGGCCCTATATCTGTTGTTCTCCTCTGAGTGGTTAGATTTTCATAGATCCCGTGCTTTGCTTTTGTTAGGATTTACCTGGATTATCAAAATCCTTTCTTGTACCAGTGAAGCCTAAGAAACAGTCCTAATGAGAGAGCCAGGAACTCAAACAGATCATATTTATCCTGAAGGATCTGTCCAAAATGAAAAATTCGTTTCTGAGGAACCTCAAGATCTCTGAGAAGGGAAGTTTCACCAACTCTGTCATGTAGGGGCATCAATTCCGATTCTGTGTCAATTGACCTACTTTCCCAGCTAGTAATTCTCTACCTCAGAAAGCCCACTCTCAACCGTTTCCTCTTTCAAAGGCAGTTGCTCTTAGAGTCTGCACATGGCACTTGGGGCCTGCTGGTCGTTGGCTACTGCCCTCTGTACCTTGGGTCTAACAGCTGCGGGGCATCAAGATGAGCACGTCTCTTGTTCTCCGACTTAAAATAGTTTGGGGCACATGGTAAGCAATAATCACTTCTTTAGTTGATCCAAGTGTTGGATCTTTCTTAATTATTTTACTGCCACAATTTACTTGTTCTAAGATTAATCCTCCCCCATTTTTATATCTCTTAAGGTGGCACTCACCTTGCATTTGATGACATATTCTAGTTCAACTGACAGCATTTCTCTTTCTTAGTCGAACATAAACTATAGTGCATCTTACACTTGATGAAAGCTAGGATGCAATTAAATACTCTATTATGGTTCGATTCTGATATTTGAAATCCTCCGTTAGCTCCCTGTGCCCCCACAGTGTAGTACCTCACCTCCTCGCCAGTGTATACAAACCATCTCACCCCCAGTGTTAACCCCGGGGCTCAGCCTCCATCCCCAGGTGATGCTGCCAGATCAGCTGTCGGTTGTCATGAACTTGCTGTAGTTTCCCGAATGCACTGTGCTGCCTCCTGGCCCTTTGAAACTTGACACACTCATCCTCATTCTTCGCTTCGCCCTTGTCTATCACCTCCCCTGAAAATCTGTTCCTAAGTGGCATTTCCCAACTCCCACCTACCCCTGGCAGTCTATTATCTCCCTGTGGTAAAGCCTGTCACACTGCACCAAGGCCATGCCCGTTGTCCCCCTGAGAAGAGAAAAGGGACAATGAGGGCCCCCATCATTTGCAGCTCTAGTGCAGAGCACAATGCCTGGCTTGTTGGAAATAGAGATCATGAAGACAAACGGAGATCATCCTCTGGCTAAAACCAGCTCTTCTTTGCCTACCGCAGGATCTGGATCAATAAAGAGCAGCCAGTTATTATTGCTGGTTTTCTAGGGATTTTTACCCCATATATTTCCCAGGTCTTTACTCTTTTTATAGCACTTTAATTCAGGCTTCAACCACTTCCTAGTCAGATCAGGTGAAATCATTTTCCTTCCCATACCCTCGATGTATTTCACATCTAGTAATTCTTTTTTTAAAGATCTTATTTACCCATTTGACAGACAGATCACAAGTAGGTAGAGACGGAGGCAGAGAGAGAGGGGGAAAGCAGGCTCCCCGCTGAGCAGAGAGCCCTATGTGGGGCTCCATCCCAGGACCCTGAAATCATGACCTGAGCCGAAGGCAGAGGCCTAAACCACTGAGCCACCCAGGAGCCCCCATATCTGGTAATTTTTAACCAACGTGGATTTGCTGCATCAAATAGTTCCTTCTTCTTCAAATATAAATATATAAATAAAGTGATCAAGTCACTCGCATGTCTTAGGAGAATGTCATACCTTTAGTAGCAAACTTGAAATCTTGGCCATTGGTTTTGATTTTTGTTTTGGTTAGATTTGGTTCAGTTTTTGTCATTTTAAAAATCGCTCCAGCCCTTGGCTCTGTCTGACCTGAATGTTTTCAGCTGTTTCTGAAACAAAATTGTCCCGGCAGCGAAAACTCTCATTGTTTACAGTGGCGCCCCTTCTGAACACTCTGTTAATAAAAAGTTTTTTTTTGTTTTTGTTTTTGTTTTTCGGCTATGGTAAATGTGGAACAACAATGAGGTATTTCAAAGAGGTGAACCACAGATAAATTTCTCTAAGTGTGGGTGAAGGTTATTCAAAAAGGAACTTGACAAGGCTTTTAAAGATATCGACAATCATTATAACATAACGTGACTGATTGTTACCGTGCTCTTAATTGGGCAAACACTTTTTGGCTTCCAAGAAAGACTAACATAGTTGAGATGGTTCTAGCGGCCTTCTAGCACAGGGTCTCATGAGGCAGGGATTCTAGCCACTGGCTGTGCAAGGCATGAGGCCTGTTAGTGATTCTATTTTTTCCTCTGCAGAATAGGTCTTTCTACATTCCAGGTCCTTTCTACCCCAATAAATAATGCGGCGATTCTCTCAGTGAGTTGTGCTATTGGTTTAAACAGCCAACTGTCTCTTTAAAAGGACTTTTGATTAAATTCCTTTAAAAAAAAGTCCTTTCAAAGAAATCTTTTTTCTTTATTTTTTATTTTTTATCCCATATGTTTACTCTGATCGTGGAACTTTGTCATTTTGACATTCTCTGCTGATTAAAATATTCTTCATCATCAGCACCTACTGCTCTCCTCTCCTGGTGGTCTCTCTGGAAAGGGTCTTCTCTAGCTCTTCTAGCAGGAGATGGGCACTTCCCCTCTACCCCTGTTGCCAGACTAACCTTACCTATCCTGCAGGGTCAGGTCGGCCTGGCCCTTTATCTGTTGTTCTCCTCTGAGTGGTTAGATTTTCATAGATCCCGTGCTTTGCTTTTGTCAGGATTTACCTGGATTATCAAAATCCTTTTCTTGTGCCAGTGAAGCCTAAGAAACAGTCCTAATGAGAGAACCAGGAACTCAAACAGATCATATTTATCCTGCATGATCTGTCCAAAATGAAAAATTCGTTTCTGAGGAGCCTCAAGATCTCTGAGAAGGGAAGTTTCACCAACTCTGTCATGTAGGGCATGAATTCTGATTCTGTGTCAATTGTCCTACTTTCCCAGCTAGTAATTCTCTACCTCAGAAAGCCCACTCTCAATCGTTTCCTCTTTCAAAGGCAGTTGCTCTTAGAGTCTGCACATGGCACTTGGGGCCTGTTGGTCATTGGCTACTGCCCTCTGTACCTTGGGTCTAACAGCTGCGGGACATCAAGATGAGCACGTCTCTTGTTCTAGTACTTAATATACTTTGGGGCACATGGTAAGCAATAATCACTTCTTTAGTTGATCCAAGTGTTGGATCTTTCTTAATTATTTTACTACCACAATTTACTTGTTCTAAGATTTGTCCCCCCCCCATTTTAATATCTGTTAAGGTGGCACTCACCTTGCACTTGATGACATATCCTAGTTTAACTGACAGCATTTCACTTTCTTAGTAGAACATAAACTACAGTGCATCTTACCCTTGATGAAAGCTAGGATGCAATTAAATACTCTATTATGTTTACGATTCTGATATTTGAAATCCTCCGTTAGCTCCCTGTGCCCCCACAGTGTAGTACCTCACCTCCTTGCCATAGTATACAAACCCTCTCACCCCCAGTGTTAACCCCGGGGCTCAGCCTCCATCCCCAGGTGATGCTGCCAGATCAGCTGTCGGTTGTCATGAACTTGCTGTAGTTTCCCAAATGCACTGTGCTGCCTCCTGGCCCTTTGAAACTTGACACACTCATCCTCATTCTTCGCTTCGCCCTTGTCTATCACCTCCCCTGAAAATCTGTTCCTAAGTGGCTTTTCCCAGCTCCCACCTACCCTTGGCAGTCTATTATCTCCCTGTGGTAAAGCCTTTCACACTGCACCAAGGCCATGCCCGTTGTCCCCCTGAGAAGAGAAAAGGGACAATGAGGGCCCCCATCATTTGCAGCTCTAGTGCAGAGCACAATGCCTGGCTTGTTGGAAATAGAGATCATGAAAACAAACGGAGATCATCCTCTGGCTAAAACCAGCTCTTCTTTGCCTACCGCAGGATCTGGATCAATAAAGAGCAGCCAGTTATTATTGCTGGTTTTCTAGGGATTTTTACCCCATATATTTTCCAGGTCTTTACTCTTTTTATAGCACTTTAATTCAGGCTTCAACCACTTCCTAGTCAGATCAGGTGAAATCATTTTCCCTCCCATACCCTCGATGTATTTCACATCTAGTAATTCTTTTTTTAAAGATCTTATTTACCCATTTGACAGACAGATCTCAAGTAGGTAGAGAGGGAGGCAGAGAAAGGGGGGAAGCAGGCTCCCCGCTGAGCAGAGAGCACGATGTGGGGCTCCATCCCAGGACCCTGAAATCATGACCTGAGCTGAAGGCAGAGGCCTAAACCACTGAGCCACCCAGGAGCCCCCATATCTGGTAATTTTTAACCAACGTGGATTTGCTGCATCAAATAGTTCCTTCTTCTTCAAATATAAATATATAAATAAAGTGATCAAGTCACTCGCATGTCTTAGGAGAATGTCATACCTTTAGTAGCAAACTTGAAATCTTGGCCATTGGTTTTGATTTTTGTTTTGGTTAGATTTGGTTCGGTTTTTGTCATTTTAAAAATCGCTCCAGCCCTTGGCTCTGTCTGACCTGAATGCTTTCAGCTGTTTCTGAAACAAAATTGTCCCGGCAGCGAAAACTCTCATTGTTTACAGTGGCGCCCCTTCTGAACACTATGTTAATAAAAAGTTTTTTTGTTTTTGTTTTTGTTTTTCGGCTATGGTAAATGTGGAACAACAATGAGGTATTTCAAAGAGGTGAACCACAGATAAATTTCTCTAAAGGTGGGTGAAGGTTACTCAAAAAGGAACTTGACAAGGCTTTTAAAGATATCGACAATCATTATAACATAACGTGACTGATTGTTACCGTGCTCTTCACTGGGCAAACACTTGTTGGCTTCCAAGAAAGACTAACATAGTTGAGATGGTTCTAGCGGCCGTCTAGCACAGGGTCTCATGAGGCAGGGATTCTAGCCACTGGCTGTGCAAGGCATGAGGCCTGTTAGTGATTCTATTTTTTCCTCTGCAGAATAGGTCTTTCTACATTCCAGGTCCTTTCTACCCCAATAAATAATGCGGCGATTCTCTCAGTGAGTTGTGCTATTGGTTTAAACAGCCAACTGTCTCTTTAAAAGGACTTTTGATTAAATTCCTTTAAAAAAAAGTCCTTTCAAAGAAATCTTTTTTCTTTATTTTTTATTTTTTATCCCATATGTTTACTCTGATCGTGGAACTTTGTCATTTTGACATTCTCTGCTGATTAAAATATTCTTCATCATCAGCACCTACTGCTCTCCTCTCCTGGTGGTCTCTCTGGAAAGGGTCTTCTCTAGCTCTTCTAGCAGGAGATGGGCACTTCCTCTCTACCCCTGTTGCCAGACTAACCTTACCTATCCTGCAGGGTCAGGTCGGCCTGGCCCTTTATCTGTTGTTCTCCTGTGAGTGGTTAGATTTTCATAGATCCCATGCTTTGCTTTTGTCAGGATATACCTGGATTATCAAAATCCTTTTCTTGTGCCAGTGAAGCCTAAGAAACAGTCCTAATGAGAGAACCAGGAACTCAAACAGATCATATTTATCCTGAAGGATCTGTCCAAAATGAAAAATTCGTTTCTGAGGAGCCTCAAGATCTCTGAGAAGGGAAGTTTCACCAACTCTGTCATGTAGGGCATGAATTCTGATTCTGTGTCAATTGTCCTACTTTCCCAGCTAGTAATTCTCTACCTCAGAAAGCCCACTCTCAATCGTTTCCTCTTTCAAAGGCAGTTGCTCTTAGAGTCTGCACATGGCACTTGGGGCCTGTTGGTCATTGGCTACTGCCCTCTGTACCTTGGGTCTAACAGCTGCGGGACATCAAGATGAGCACGTCTCTTGTTCTAGTACTTAATATACTTTGGGGCACTTGGTAAGCAATAATCACTTCTTTAGTTGATCCAAGTGTTGGATCTTTCTTAATTATTTTACTACCACAATTTACTTGTTCTAAGATTTGTCCCCCCCCCATTTTAATATCTGTTAAGGTGGCACTCACCTTGCACTTGATGACATATCCTAGTTTAACTGACAGCATTTCACTTTCTTAGTCGAACATAAACTACAGTGCATCTTACCCTTGATGAAAGCTAGGATGCAATTAAATACTCTATTATGTTTACGATTCTGATATTTGAAATCCTCCGTTAGCTCCCTGTGCCCCCACAGTGTAGTACCTCACCTCCTTGCCATAGTATACAAACCCTCTCACCCCCAGTGTTAACCCCGGGGCTCAGCCTCCATCCCCAGGTGATGCTGCCAGATCAGCTGTCGGTTGTCATGAACTTGCTGTAGTTTCCCGAATGCACTGTGCTGCCTCCTGGCCCTTTGAAACTTGAAACACTCATCCTCATTCTTCGCTTTGCTTTGTCTATCACCTCCCCTGAAAATCTATTCCTAAGTGGCTTTTCCCAGCTCCCACCTACCCTTGTCAGTCTATTATCTCCCTGTGGTAAAGCCTTTCACACTGCACCATGGACATGCCCGTTGTCCCCCTGAGAAGAGAAAAGGGACAATGAGGGCCCCCATCATTTGCAGCTCTAGTCCGAGCCCCATGCCTGGCTTGTAGGAAATGCCAGATCATGAAGACAAACGGAGATCATCCTCTGGCTAAAACCAGCTCTTCTTTGCCTACCGCAGGATCTGGATCAATAAAGAGCAGCCAGTTATTATTGCTGGTTTTCTAGGGATTTTTACCCCATATATTTTCCAGGTCTTTACTCTTTTTATAGCACTTTAATTCAGGCTTCAACCACTTCCTAGTCAGATCAGGTGAAATCATTTTCCTTCCCATACCCTCGATGTATTTCACATCTAGTAATTCTTTTTTTAAAGATCTTATTTACCCATTTGACAGACAGATCTCAAGTAGGTAGAGAGGGAGGCAGAGAAAGGGGGGAAGCAGGCTCCCCGCTGAGCAGAGAGCACGATGTGGGGCTCCATCCCAGGACCCTGAAATCATGACCTGAGCTGAAGGCAGAGGCCTAAACCACTGAGCCACCCAGGAGCCCCCATATCTGGTAATTTTTAACCAACGTGGATTTGCTGCATCAAATAGTTCCTTCTTCTTCAAATATAAATATATAAATAAAGTGATCAAGTCACTCGCATGTCTTAGGAGAATGTCATACCTTTAGTAGCAAACTTGAAATCTTGGCCATTGGTTTTGATTTTTGTTTTGGTTAGATTTGGTTCGGTTTTTGTCATTTTAAAAATCGCTCCAGCCCTTGGCTCTGTCTGACCTGAATGCTTTCAGCTGTTTCTGAAACAAAATTGTCCCGGCAGCGAAAACTCTCATTGTTTACAGTGGCGCCCCTTCTGAACACTATGTTAATAAAAAGTTTTTTTGTTTTTGTTTTTGTTTTTCGGCTATGGTAAATGTGGAACAACAATGAGGTATTTCAAAGAGGTGAACCACAGATAAATTTCTCTAAAGGTGGGTGAAGGTTACTCAAAAAGGAACTTGACAAGGCTTTTAAAGATATCGACAATCATTATAACATAACGTGACTGATTGTTACCGTGCTCT
This sequence comes from Mustela nivalis, assembly GCF_964662115.1. Lineage (NCBI taxonomy): Eukaryota > Metazoa > Chordata > Mammalia > Carnivora > Mustelidae > Mustela > Mustela nivalis. The sequence continues at coordinate 60,427 of NW_028135540.1, read as the reverse complement.
TCACTGGGCAAACACTTGTTGGCTTCCAAGAAAGACTAACATAGTTGAGATGGTTCTAGCGTCCTTCTAGCACAGGGTCTCATGAGGCAGGGATTCTAGCCACTGGCTGTGCAATGCATGAGGCCTGTTAGTGATTCTATTTTTTCCTCTGCAGAATAGGTCTTTCTACATTCCAGGTCCTTTCTACCCCAATAAATAATGCGGCGATTCTCTCAGTGAGTTGTGCTATTGGTTTAAACAGCCAACTGTCTCTTTAAAAGGACTTTTGATTAAATTCCTTTAAAAAAAAGTCCTTTCAAAGAAATCTTTTTTCTTTATTTTTTATTTTTTATCCCATATGTTTACTCTGATCGTGGAACTTTGTCATTTTGACATTCTCTGCTGATTAAAATATTCTTCATCATCAGCACCTACTGCTCTCCTCTCCTGGTGGTCTCTCTGAAAAGGGTCTTCTCTAGCTCTTCTAGCAGGAGATGGGCACTTCCTCTCTACCCCTGTTGCCAGACTAACCTTACCTATCCTGCAAGGTCAGGTCGGCCTGGCCCTTTATCTGTTGTTCTCCTGTGAGTGGTTAGATTTTCATAGATCCCATGCTTTTCTTTTGTCAGGATTTACCTGGATTATCAAAATCCTTTTCTTGTGCCAGTGAAGCCTAAGAAACAGTCCTAATGAGAGAACCAGGAACTCAAACAGATCATATTTATCCTGAAGGATCTGTCCAAAATGAAAAATTCGTTTCTGAGGAGCCTCAAGATCTCTGAGAAGGGAAGTTTCACCAACTCTGTCATGTAGGGCATGAATTCTGATTCTGTGTCAATTGTCCTACTTTCCCAGCTAGTAATTCTCTACCTCAGAAAGCCCACTCTCAATCGTTTCCTCTTTCAAAGGCAGTTGCTCTTAGAGTCTGCACATGGCACTTGGGGCCTGTTGGTCATTGGCTACTGCCCTCTGTACCTTGGGTCTAACAGCTGCGGGACATCAAGATGAGCACGTCTCTTGTTCTAGTACTTAATATACTTTGGGGCACATGGTAAGCAATAATCACTTCTTTAGTTGATCCAAGTGTTGGATCTTTCTTAATTATTTTACTACCACAATTTACTTGTTCTAAGATTTGTCCCCCCCCCATTTTAATATCTGTTAAGGTGGCACTCACCTTGCACTTGATGACATATCCTAGTTTAACTGACAGCATTTCACTTTCTTAGTCGAACATAAACTACAGTGCATCTTACCCTTGATGAAAGCTAGGATGCAATTAAATACTCTATTATGTTTACGATTCTGATATTTGAAATCCTCCGTTAGCTCCCTGTGCCCCCACAGTGTAGTACCTCACCTCCTTGCCATAGTATACAAACCCTCTCACCCCCAGTGTTAACCCCGGGGCTCAGCCTCCATCCCCAGGTGATGCTGCCAGATCAGCTGTCGGTTGTCATGAACTTGCTGTAGTTTCCCGAATGCACTGTGCTGCCTCCTGGCCCTTTGAAACTTGAAACACTCATCCTCATTCTTCGCTTTGCTTTGTCTATCACCTCCCCTGCACATCTGTTCCTAAGTGGCTTTTCCCAGCTCCCACCTACCCTTGTCAGTCTATTATCTCCCTGTGGTAAAGCCTTTCACACTGCACCATGGACATGCCCGTTGTCCCCCTGAGAAGAGAAAAGGGACAATGAGGGCCCCCATCATTTGCAGCTCTAGTCCGAGCCCCATGCCTGGCTTGTAGGAAATGCCAGATCATGAAGACAAACGGAGATCATCCTCTGGCTAAAACCAGCTCTTCTTTGCCTACCGCAGGATCTGGATCAATAAAGAGCAGCCAGTTATTATTGCTGGTTTTCTAGGGATTTTTACCCCATATATTTTCCAGGTCTTTACTCTTTTTATAGCACTTTAATTCAGGCTTCAACCACTTCCTAGTCAGATCAGGTGAAATCATTTTCCTTCCCATACCCTCGATGTATTTCACATCTAGTAATTCTTTTTTTAAAGATCTTATTTACCCATTTGACAGACAGATCTCAAGTAGGTAGAGAGGGAGGCAGAGAAAGGGGGGACGCAGGCTCCCCGCTGAGCAGAGAGCACGATGTGGGGCTCCATCCCAGGACCCTGAAATCATGACCTGAGCTGAAGGCAGAGGCCTAAACCACTGAGCCACCCAGGAGCCCCCATATCTGGTAATTTTTAACCAACGTGGATTTGCTGCATCAAATAGTTCCTTCTTCTTCAAATATAAATATATAAATAAAGTGATCAAGTCACTCGCATGTCTTAGGAGAATGTCATACCTTTAGTAGCAAACTTGAAATCTTGGCCATTGGTTTTGATTTTTGTTTTGGTTAGATTAGGTTCAGTTTTTGTCATTTTAAAAATCGCTCCAGCCCTTGGCTCTGTCTGACCTGAATGCTTTCAGCTGTTTCTGAAACAAAATTGTCCCGGCAGCGAAAACTCTCATTGTTTACAGTGGCGCCCCTTCTGAACACTCTGTTAATAAAAAGTTTTTTGTTTTTGTTTTTGTTTTTCGGCTATGGTAAATGTGGAACAACAATGAGGTATTTCAAAGAGGTGAACCACAGATAAATTTCTCTAAAGGTGGGTGAAGGTTACTCAAAAAGGAACTTGACAAGGCTTTTAAAGATATCGACAATCATTATAACATAACGTGACTGATTGTTACCGTGCTCTTCACTGGGCAAACACTTGTTGGCTTCCAAGAAAGACTAACATAGTTGAGATGGTTCTAGCGTCCTTCTAGCACAGGGTCTCATGAGGCAGGGATTCTAGCCACTGGCTGTGCAATGCATGAGGCCTGTTAGTGATTCTATTTTTTCCTCTGCAGAATAGGTCTTTCTACATTCCAGGTCCTTTCTACCCCAATAAATAATGCGGCGATTCTCTCAGTGAGTTGTGCTATTGGTTTAAACAGCCAACTGTCTCTTTAAAAGGACTTTTGATTAAATTCCTTTAAAAAAAAGTCCTTTCAAAGAAATCTTTTTTCTTTATTTTTTATTTTTTATCCCATATGTTTACTCTGATCGTGGAACTTTGTCATTTTGACATTCTCTGCTGATTAAAATATTCTTCATCATCAGCACCTACTGCTCTCCTCTCCTGGTGGTCTCTCTGAAAAGGGTCTTCTCTAGCTCTTCTAGCAGGAGATGGGCACTTCCTCTCTACCCCTGTTGCCAGACTAACCTTACCTATCCTGCAGGGTCAGGTCGGCCTGGCCCTTTATCTGTTGTTCTCCTGTGAGTGGTTAGATTTTCATAGATCCCATGCTTTTCTTTTGTCAGGATTTACCTGGATTATCAAAATCCTTTTCTTGTGCCAGTGAAGCCTAAGAAACAGTCCTAATGAGAGAACCAGGAACTCAAACAGATCATATTTATCCTGAAGGATCTGTCCAAAATGAAAAATTCGTTTCTGAGGAGCCTCAAGATCTCTGAGAAGGGAAGTTTCACCAACTCTGTCATGTAGGGCATGAATTCTGATTCTGTGTCAATTGTCCTACTTTCCCAGCTAGTAATTCTCTACCTCAGAAAGCCCACTCTCAATCGTTTCCTCTTTCAAAGGCAGTTGCTCTTAGAGTCTGCACATGGCACTTGGGGCCTGTTGGTCATTGGCTACTGCCCTCTGTACCTTGGGTCTAACAGCTGCGGGACATCAAGATGAGCACGTCTCTTGTTCTAGTACTTAATATACTTTGGGGCACATGGTAAGCAATAATCACTTCTTTAGTTGATCCAAGTGTTGGATCTTTCTTAATTATTTTACTACCACAATTTACTTGTTCTAAGATTTGTCCCCCCCCCCATTTTAATATCTGTTAAGGTGGCACTCACCTTGCACTTGATGACATATCCTAGTTTAACTGACAGCATTTCACTTTCTTAGTCGAACATAAACTACAGTGCATCTTACCCTTGATGAAAGCTAGGATGCAATTAAATACTCTATTATGTTTACGATTCTGATATTTGAAATCCTCCGTTAGCTCCCTGTGCCCCCACAGTGTAGTACCTCACCTCCTTGCCATAGTATACAAACCCTCTCACCCCCAGTGTTAACCCCGGGGCTCAGCCTCCATCCCCAGGTGATGCTGCCAGATCAGCTGTCGGTTGTCATGAACTTGCTGTAGTTTCCCGAATGCACTGTGCTGCCTCCTGGCCCTTTGAAACTTGAAACACTCATCCTCATTCTTCGCTTTGCTTTGTCTATCACCTCCCCTGCACATCTGTTCCTAAGTGGCTTTTCCCAGCTCCCACCTACCCTTGTCAGTCTATTATCTCCCTGTGGTAAAGCCTTTCACACTGCACCATGGACATGCCCGTTGTCCCCCTGAGAAGAGAAAAGGGACAATGAGGGCCCCCATCATTTGCAGCTCTAGTCCGAGCCCCATGCCTGGCTTGTAGGAAATGCCAGATCATGAAGACAAACGGAGATCATCCTCTGGCTAAAACCAGCTCTTCTTTGCCTACCGCAGGATCTGGATCAATAAAGAGCAGCCAGTTATTATTGCTGGTTTTCTAGGGATTTTTACCCCATATATTTTCCAGGTCTTTACTCTTTTTATAGCACTTTAATTCAGGCTTCAACCACTTCCTAGTCAGATCAGGTGAAATCATTTTCCTTCCCATACCCTCGATGTATTTCACATCTAGTAATTCTTTTTTTAAAGATCTTATTTACCCATTTGACAGACAGATCTCAAGTAGGTAGAGAGGGAGGCAGAGAGAGAGGGGGGAAGCAGGCTCCCCGCTGAGCAGAGAGCACGATGTGGGGCTCCATTCCAGGACCCTGAAATCATGACCTGAGCCGAAGGCAGAGGCCTAAACCACTGAGCCACCCAGGAGCCCCCATATCTGGTAATTTTTAACCAACGTGGATTTGCTGCATCAAATAGTTCCTTCTTCTTCAAATATAAATATATAAATAAAGTGATCAAGTCACTCGCATGTCTTAGGAGAATGTCATACCTTTAGTAACAAACTTGAAATCTTGGCCATTGGTTTTGATTTTTGTTTTGGTTAGATTTGGTTCGGTTTTTGTCATTTTAAAAATCGCTCCAGCCCTTGGCTCTGTCTGACCTGAATGCTTTCAGCTGTTTCTGAAACAAAATTGTCCCGGCAGCGAAAACTCTCATTCTTTACAGTGGCGCCCCTTCTGAACACTCTGTTAATAAAAAGTTTTTTTTGTTTTTGTTTTTGTTTTTCGGCTATGGTAAATGTGGAACAACAATGAGGTATTTCAAAGAGGTGAACCACAGATAAATTTCTCTAAAGGTGGGTGAAGGTTACTCAAAAAGGAACTTGACAAGGCTTTTAAAGATATCGACAATCATTATAACATAACGTGACTGATTGTTACCGTGCTCTTCACTGGGCAAACACTTGTTGGCTTCCAAGAAAGACTAACATAGTTGAGATGGTTCTAGCGGCCTTCTAGCCCAGGGTCTCATGAGGCAGGGATTCTAGCCACTGGCTGTGCAATGCATGAGGCCTGTTAGTGATTCTATTTTTTCCTCTGCAGAATAGGTCTTTCTACATTCCAGGTCCTTTCTACCCCAATAAATAATGCGGCGATTCTCTCAGTGAGTTGTGCTATTGGTTTAAACAGCCAACTGTCTCTTTAAAAGGACTTTTGATTAAATTCCTTTAAAAAAAAGTCCTTTCAAAGAAATCTTTTTTCTTTATTTTTTATTTTTTATCCCATATGTTTACTCTGATCGTGGAACTTTGTCATTTTGACATTCTCTGCTGATTAAAATATTCTTCATCATCAGCACCTACTGCTCTCCTCTCCTGGTGGTCTCTCTGGAAAGGGTCTTCTCTAGCTCTTCTAGCAGGAGATGGGCACTTCCCCTCTACCCCTGTTGCCAGACTAACCTTACCTATCCTGCAGGGTCAGGTCGGCCTGGCCCTTTATCTGTTGTTCTCCTCTGAGTGGTTAGATTTTCATAGATCCCATGCTTTGCTCTTGTCAGGATTTACCTGGATTATCAAAATCCTTTTCTTGTGCCCGTGAAGCCTAAGAAACAGTCCTAATGAGAGAACCAGGAACTCAAACAGATCATATTTATCCTGAAGGATCTGTCCAAAATGAAAAATTCGTTTCTGAGGAGCCTCAAGATCTCTGAGAAGGGAAGTTTCACCAACTCTGTCATGTAGGGCATGAATTCTGATTCTGTGTCAATTGTCCTACTTTCCCAGCTAGTAATTCTCTACCTCAGAAAGCCCACTCTCAATCGTTTCCTCTTTCAAAGGCAGTTGCTCTTAGAGTCTGCACATGGCACTTGGGGCCTGTTGGTCATTGGCTACTGCCCTCTGTACCTTGGGTCTAACAGCTGCGGGACATCAAGATGAGCACGTCTCTTGTTCTAGTACTTAATATACTTTGGGGCACATGGTAAGCAATAATCACTTCTTTAGTTGATCCAAGTGTTGGATCTTTCTTAATTATTTTACTACCACAATTTACTTGTTCTAAGATTTGTCCCCCCCCCATTTTAATATCTGTTAAGGTGGCACTCACCTTGCACTTGATGACATATCCTAGTTTAACTGACAGCATTTCACTTTCTTAGTCGAACATAAACTACAGTGCATCTTACCCTTGATGAAAGCTAGGATGCAATTAAATACTCTATTATGTTTACGATTCTGATATTTGAAATCCTCCGTTAGCTCCCTGTGCCCCCACAGTGTAGTACCTCACCTCCTTGCCATAGTATACAAACCCTCTCACCCCCAGTGTTAACCCCGGGGCTCAGCCTCCATCCCCAGGTGATGCTGCCAGATCAGCTGTCGGTTGTCATGAACTTGCTGTAGTTTCCCGAATGCACTGTGCTGCCTCCTGGCCCTTTGAAACTTGAAACACTCATCCTCATTCTTCGCTTTGCTTTGTCTATCACCTCCCCTGAAAATCTATTCCTAAGTGGCTTTTCCCAGCTCCCACCTACCCTTGTCAGTCTATTATCTCCCTGTGGTAAAGCCTTTCACACTGCACCATGGACATGCCCGTTGTCCCCCTGAGAAGAGAAAAGGGACAATGAGGGCCCCCATCATTTGCAGCTCTAGTCCGAGCCCCATGCCTGGCTTGTAGGAAATGCCAGATCATGAAGACAAACGGAGATCATCCTCTGGCTAAAACCAGCTCTTCTTTGCCTACCGCAGGATCTGGATCAATAAAGAGCAGCCAGTTATTATTGCTGGTTTTCTAGGGATTTTTACCCCATATATTTTCCAGGTCTTTACTCTTTTTATAGCACTTTAATTCAGGCTTCAACCACTTCCTAGTCAGATCAGGTGAAATCATTTTCCTTCCCATACCCTCGATGTATTTCACATCTAGTAATTCTTTTTTTAAAGATCTTATTTACCCATTTGACAGACAGATCTCAAGTAGGTAGAGAGGGAGGCAGAGAAAGGGGGGAAGCAGGCTCCCCGCTGAGCAGAGAGCACGATGTGGGGCTCCATCCCAGGACCCTGAAATCATGACCTGAGCTGAAGGCAGAGGCCTAAACCACTGAGCCACCCAGGAGCCCCCATATCTGGTAATTTTTAACCAACGTGGATTTGCTGCATCAAATAGTTCCTTCTTCTTCAAATATAAATATATAAATAAAGTGATCAAGTCACTCGCATGTCTTAGGAGAATGTCATACCTTTAGTAGCAAACTTGAAATCTTGGCCATTGGTTTTGATTTTTGTTTTGGTTAGATTTGGTTCGGTTTTTGTCATTTTAAAAATCGCTCCAGCCCTTGGCTCTGTCTGACCTGAATGCTTTCAGCTGTTTCTGAAACAAAATTGTCCCGGCAGCGAAAACTCTCATTGTTTACAGTGGCGCCCCTTCTGAACACTATGTTAATAAAAAGTTTTTTTGTTTTTGTTTTTGTTTTTCGGCTATGGTAAATGTGGAACAACAATGAGGTATTTCAAAGAGGTGAACCACAGATAAATTTCTCTAAAGGTGGGTGAAGGTTACTCAAAAAGGAACTTGACAAGGCTTTTAAAGATATCGACAATCATTATAACATAACGTGACTGATTGTTACCGTGCTCTTCACTGGGCAAACACTTGTTGGCTTCCAAGAAAGACTAACATAGTTGAGATGGTTCTAGCGTCCTTCTAGCACAGGGTCTCATGAGGCAGGGATTCTAGCCACTGGCTGTGCAATGCATGAGGCCTGTTAGTGATTCTATTTTTTCCTCTGCAGAATAGGTCTTTCTACATTCCAGGTCCTTTCTACCCCAATAAATAATGCGGCGATTCTCTCAGTGAGTTGTGCTATTGGTTTAAACAGCCAACTGTCTCTTTAAAAGGACTTTTGATTAAATTCCTTTAAAAAAAAGTCCTTTCAAAGAAATCTTTTTTCTTTATTTTTTATTTTTTATCCCATATGTTTACTCTGATCGTGGAACTTTGTCATTTTGACATTCTCTGCTGATTAAAATATTCTTCATCATCAGCACCTACTGCTCTCCTCTCCTGGTGGTCTCTCTGAAAAGGGTCTTCTCTAGCTCTTCTAGCAGGAGATGGGCACTTCCTCTCTACCCCTGTTGCCAGACTAACCTTACCTATCCTGCAAGGTCAGGTCGGCCTGGCCCTTTATCTGTTGTTCTCCTGTGAGTGGTTAGATTTTCATAGATCCCATGCTTTTCTTTTGTCAGGATTTACCTGGATTATCAAAATCCTTTTCTTGTGCCAGTGAAGCCTAAGAAACAGTCCTAATGAGAGAACCAGGAACTCAAACAGATCATATTTATCCTGAAGGATCTGTCCAAAATGAAAAATTCGTTTCTGAGGAGCCTCAAGATCTCTGAGAAGGGAAGTTTCACCAACTCTGTCATGTAGGGCATGAATTCTGATTCTGTGTCAATTGTCCTACTTTCCCAGCTAGTAATTCTCTACCTCAGAAAGCCCACTCTCAATCGTTTCCTCTTTCAAAGGCAGTTGCTCTTAGAGTCTGCACATGGCACTTGGGGCCTGTTGGTCATTGGCTACTGCCCTCTGTACCTTGGGTCTAACAGCTGCGGGACATCAAGATGAGCACGTCTCTTGTTCTAGTACTTAATATACTTTGGGGCACATGGTAAGCAATAATCACTTCTTTAGTTGATCCAAGTGTTGGATCTTTCTTAATTATTTTACTACCACAATTTACTTGTTCTAAGATTTGTCCCCCCCCCATTTTAATATCTGTTAAGGTGGCACTCACCTTGCACTTGATGACATATCCTAGTTTAACTGACAGCATTTCACTTTCTTAGTCGAACATAAACTACAGTGCATCTTACCCTTGATGAAAGCTAGGATGCAATTAAATACTCTATTATGTTTACGATTCTGATATTTGAAATCCTCCGTTAGCTCCCTGTGCCCCCACAGTGTAGTACCTCACCTCCTTGCCATAGTATACAAACCCTCTCACCCCCAGTGTTAACCCCGGGGCTCAGCCTCCATCCCCAGGTGATGCTGCCAGATCAGCTGTCGGTTGTCATGAACTTGCTGTAGTTTCCCGAATGCACTGTGCTGCCTCCTGGCCCTTTGAAACTTGAAACACTCATCCTCATTCTTCGCTTTGCTTTGTCTATCACCTCCCCTGAAAATCTATTCCTAAGTGGCTTTTCCCAGCTCCCACCTACCCTTGTCAGTCTATTATCTCCCTGTGGTAAAGCCTTTCACACTGCACCATGGACATGCCCGTTGTCCCCCTGAGAAGAGAAAAGGGACAATGAGGGCCCCCATCATTTGCAGCTCTAGTCCGAGCCCCATGCCTGGCTTGTAGGAAATGCCAGATCATGAAGACAAACGGAGATCATCCTCTGGCTAAAACCAGCTCTTCTTTGCCTACCGCAGGATCTGGATCAATAAAGAGCAGCCAGTTATTATTGCTGGTTTTCTAGGGATTTTTACCCCATATATTTTCCAGGTCTTTACTCTTTTTATAGCACTTTAATTCAGGCTTCAACCACTTCCTAGTCAGATCAGGTGAAATCATTTTCCTTCCCATACCCTCGATGTATTTCACATCTAGTAATTCTTTTTTTAAAGATCTTATTTACCCATTTGACAGACAGATCTCAAGTAGGTAGAGAGGGAGGCAGAGAAAGGGGGGAAGCAGGCTCCCCGCTGAGCAGAGAGCACGATGTGGGGCTCCATCCCAGGACCCTGAAATCATGACCTGAGCTGAAGGCAGAGGCCTAAACCACTGAGCCACCCAGGAGCCCCCATATCTGGTAATTTTTAACCAACGTGGATTTGCTGCATGAAATAGTTCCTTCTTCTTTAAATATAAATATATAAATAAAGTGATCAAGCAACTCGCATGTCTTAGGAGAATGTCATACCTTTAGTAGCAACCTTGAAATCTTGGCCATTGGTTTTGATTTTTGTTTTGGTTAGATTTGGTTCTGTTTTTGTCATTTTGAAAATCCCTCCAGCCCTTGGCTCTGTCTGACCAGATTGCTTTCAGCTGTTTCTGTGAATCTTACCCTGACTGTATAGTGACCCGACCCTGACCTGAACACTGAACCTGACCCTGACTGTGAGCCTGACCCTAACTCTAACCCTAACCGTAACCCTGACCCTGACACTAACACGGGCCCTGACCCAAAACCTAACGCTGAACCTAACCCTAAAAGTAACCCCTAACATTATCACTGACCCTGACCCTAACCCGGTCTAACCCTAGCCCTCAACATACCTCTAACCCTAACCCTAACCCTAACCCCACTTTAACAATAATCCTGACCCTCTCCCTGAACCTGATCATAACCCTAACTCTGAACTTTGCCTATGTCAGACCTTAACCTTAAACCTGACCATGGCTTTGACCTTAACACTGACCCTAACCCTGACTGTAAACCTAACTCTCACCCAATCCATGATCCTGACAGAATCATAACACTAAAGCTAACCCTGATCCTGAACCTACACATAAAACAGAACCTAAACATAAAGCTGACCTTACCATAACCATGAACCTAACCCTGAACCTGAACCTAACCCTGACACTAAACCTGTCCCAAACCTAACCCTGACCCTGACATGAACCTTGCCCCCAAACCTAAACTTGAACCTGACCCTAAATCTGACCATGACCCTGAACCTGAACCTAAACCTAACCATCACTAACACTGACCCTGACCCTGACTCTGACCATAACCTTAACCGTGACCCTACTGTGAGCCTGACCCTAAACCTAACCATGAACCTAACCCTAACCCTGACCCCTACCCTAAGCCTTACGCTAACCCTGACCCCAATGACGTCTAACCCTAACCCTGATCCTAAGTCTTTCTTAACTCTAACCCTAACACTAACCTAGTCTATACCCAGCTCTGTTGCCTCCAGCGGGGAGAACAGCTGCACCCAGGTCTCCCAGAAGCTTGGGGGAGGCTGTATGGGGGTCATTGGATTGGCACTGCATTAAGTGGCGGGTGAGCCTTGAGCAGCTTGGGAACGGTGGCTCAGGGAGCTCTGGTGAAGCAGGAAGTTTGGTAAGGAGCCCCCAGGCAGTGTTGAACTCACTTGCCTGACGACAGAACCCAACAGAATTGGAACCTTTGTATCCAGGCACGCCATTACAGAGAAAATCCCCCATCCAAGCTCATTTCAAAGCAAATCCTAAAGGAAGCGACATGTTCTTCTGCTGTACTGAAGCCGAGAGGATGCAAGGAGAAGAGAGCTCGTCCGCCAGTTACATCCCCTCCATGGCAGTTCATATCAGGTTTCCCCAACGCCCAAGGCCCTTTGGCTAAAAAAATCAAAAGGTGACACCAGGGGGCTCAGAGACAGAGAGTCCCACACCTTATGATCAACCAGTGTAGACCTAGGTCTCCTCCAGATCTGTGTGTGTGTGTGTGTGTGTGTGTGTGTGTGTGTGTGTGTGTGCCTCTGGGTGTCCGTGTGTCTGTGTGTAAAGAGGACCTGGCCATGCCATCGTGGGTGGAGATGCCAAAAGCAGGATCAGGCTGATGAGGGTTTAGATGTCTGGTGGGCAAGTTATGTTCACACCCCGGTTTAAGGCTGGTTAAGGGGGATCGGGGGAGGGTCTACACCCTTCTGCCCAGGGTTTATCCTGAGACCCTGAACGGATGGGTCCATGACCCAGGAGCGGGGCTAACCCTAACAGTAACCACTAATCCTGACCCTGACACTGACTATGAGCCTTCCCCAAACCCTAACCCAAACCTTGACCCTGACCCTGACCCTATCTGTGATCCTGACCGGAACCCTAAACCTAAACCTAAGCCTGACACTGGCCCTGATGTGGTCCCTGAACCTAAACCTAACATTGATATTACTCTAACCAAGACTCATAACTAACCATGACCCTGACCATGACCCTAATCCTAACCCTGACGCTGACATAACCCTGACCCTAACCCTACCCATGACCGTGACTGTGAGCCTGACCCTAACCCTAAACCTAAATGTATCTCTAACCATGACCCTAATACGTACCCTGAACCTAAACCTAACGCTGACCCTGACCCTAACACTAACCCCTACCCTAAACCAAATCCTAACCCTGACCTTACGTTGTCTAATGCTAACCCTAACCATAACCCTACTTCTAACTCTAACTCTAACCCCAATCCCAAAAGCTACCGACAAACCTAACTGTGACACTGAACCAAACATTGACCCTATACCAAATCCTGACCCTAAACCTGACCCTGGCCCTGACCTTCACCTGACCCTGACCCTGACCCTTATCCTAACCATGACACTAACACTGACCACTACACAATCCTGTCCCTGACCCGAATGTGGACTTTAAACCAATACCTATACCTGACCCTAAACCTGACACTGGCGCTAAACTTCACCATGACCCTCACCCAGACCATGACCATAAATCTAACCCTGACGCTAACAGTGACGCCAACCCTGACCTGAACACTAAACCTGACCCTGACTGTGAGTCTGACCCTAACACTAACCCTAAATGTAACCCTGACCCTGACACTAACACGGGCCCTCCCCCGAATCCTATCGCTGGTCCCAACCCTAACACTAACCACTAACCCTACCACAGACCCTGATCCTAACAAGCTCTAACCCTAAACGTCAACCAAACGCTAACCCTAACACTAACCCTAAATTTAACAATAACCCTGACCCTATACCTGACTATGATCATAACCCTAACCCTGAACTTTGCCTATACCAGACCCTGACCCTATACGTGACCCTGGCCCTGAGCCTAAACCTAACCATGACCCTAACACTGACCACTACATAACCCTGTCGCTGACCTGAATGTGGACTTTAAACCAATACCTGATCCAGACCGTAAACCTGACACTGGCCCAAGACTTCACCCTGACCCTGAACCAGACCATGACCATAAATCTAACCCTGACCCTGGCAGTGACCCTGACCCTGACCTGAACGCTAAACCTGACCCTGACTGTCAGCCTGACCCTAACTCTAACCCTAAATGCAACCCTGACCCTGACACTAACACGGGCCCTCCCCAGAATCCTATCGCTGAACCCAACCCTAACACTATCCCTAACCCTACCACGGACCCTGATCCTAACAAGTTCTAACCCGAACCGTCAACCAAACGCTAACCCTAGCACTAACCCTAAACTTTAACTTTAACTTTGACCCTATACTTGACTATGATCATAACCCTATCTCTGAACTTTGCCTATACCAGACCCTGACCCTATACCTGATCCTGGCCCTGAGCCGAAACTTAACCATGACCCTAACACTGACAACGATATAACCCTGTCGCTGACCCGAATGTGGACATTAAAACAAAACCTGATCCTGACCGTAAACCTGACACTGCCCTAGACTTGCCCCTGACCCTGACCCAGGCAAACACCAGAAACGTAACCCTGACCCTAACAGTGACCCTGACCCTGACCCTAACCATAACCCTGACACTGAATGTGAGCCTGACCCTAACTCTAACCCTAAACGTAACCCTGACCCTGACACTAACACGGGCCCTGACCCGAAACCTAATGCTGAACCTAACCCTAAAACTAACCCCTAACATTATCACTGACACTGACCCTAACCTGGTCTAACCCTAACCCTCAACCTACCTAGCCCTAACCCTAACCCCACTTTAACAATAATCCTGACCCTCTACCTGACCCTGATCATAACCCTATCTCTGAACTTTGCCTATGTCAGACCTTAACCTTAAACCTTACCCTGGCCTTGACCTTAACACTGACCCTAACCCTGAATGTACACCTAACTCTGAACCAATCCAAGATCCTGAACAGAATCGTAACCCTAAAGCTAACCCTGATTCTGAACCTACTCATAAAACAGATCCTAAACATAAAGCTGACCTTACCATAACCATGAACCCAACCCTGACCCTGACCCTAACCCTGACACTAAACCTGTCCCAAACCTAACCCTCACCCTGACATGAACCTTGCCCCCAAACCAAAACTTGAACCTGACCCTAAATCTGACCATGACCCTGAACCTGACCCTAAACCTGTCACCCTAACACTGACCCTGACCCTGACTCTGACCGTTACGCTAACCGTGACCCTACTGTGAGCCTGACCCTAAACCTAACCATGAACCTAACCCTAACCCTGACCCCTACCCTAAGCCTTAAGCTAACGCTGACCCCAACGACGTCTAAACCTAACCCTTACCCTAAGTCTTTGTTAACCCTAACCCTAACACTAACCTAGTCTAAACCCAGCTCTGTTGCCTCCAGCGGGGACAACAGCTGCACCCAGGCCTCCCAAGGGCTGGGTGGAGTCTGAATGGGGGTCACTGGATGGGCACTGCATTGAGTGGAGTGTGAGCCTGAGCAGCTTGCGCACCGGTGGCTCAGGGAGCTCTGGTACAGCAGGAAGTTCGGTAAGGAGCCCCCAGGCAGTGGTGACCTCACTTCCCTGACGACAGAGCCCAACGGAATTGGAACCCACGTATCCAGGCAACCCATTACAGAGAAAAACCCCCTGCCCAGCTCATTTCTAGGCACATCCTAAAGGAAGCGACATGTTCTTCTGCTGTACTGAAGCCGAGAGGATGCAGGGAGAAGAGAGCTCGCCCGCCAGACACGTCACCTCCCTTCAGGTCATATCATGTTTCCCCAATGCCTCAGACCCTTTGGCTAATAAAATCAAAAGGTGACACCAGGGGGCTCAGAGTCAGAGAGTCCCACACCTTCTGATCCACGGGTGTAGCCCTAGGTCTCTTCCCCATTTCTGTGTGTGTGTGTGTGCCTCTGGGTGTCTGTGTGTCTGTGTGTAAAGAGGACCTTGCCATGCCATCGTGGGAGGAGATGCCCCAAGCAGGATCAGGCTGATGAGGGTTTAGATGTCTGGTGGGCAAGTTATGTTCACACACCAGTTTAAGGCTGGTTAAGTGGGATCGGGTGGAGGGTCTACACCCTTCTGCACAGGGTTTATCCTGAGACCCTGAACGGATGGGTCCATGACCCAGGAGCGGGGCTAACCCTAACAGTAACCACTAACCCTGACCCTGACACTGACTGTGAGCCTGCCCCAAACCCTAACGCAAACGCTGACACTGACCCTTACCCTGACACATTATGCCCCGCCAATGCTTAAGTACGAAGAGGGCACAAACTCGCATTGTGACCCTCAGCGTGAGTCCTGTCCTCTAGTAAGTCCTCTCAGTGGCTGGACCATTAGACGTCATAATGGGCTTGCCATGCCCCTAGGCCCCAAGTTTTAACCAGCTTTCTGGTTGTCCCCTCGCCCTCCCCAGGGCTCTGCTCTGGAAACTCTCTTTTGGTGGGACACCTGAGGTAAAAACAAAACAAAACCAACTCCTCCCATCTCAAAGAATAACCCCAAACTCTTCGGATCGGGCCAAATGCCCAGAGAGGAAGACTCGTCCATGGCCCATGAGGCCACCCGGACATTCCACGGCCATCAGTGAAACAATATCCAGAGACAAAATCTTGAGCAAGCGTCTCACACTTGCCCCCTTGTTCATATCGTGAAGAGTTCTCCTCACTGTCTGTAGATCAGTCCTGCAATACCTACGACCCGAAACCTAAGCCGAGTTTGTGTTTTCAGACAACTGTCCCCACAGCCCTGGCCCACAAAACCTACAGGCACAGGTTCTTGGAGCCAAACCTGAGGACTGTACCTGGGAATTCTGCCCATTCCATTGGCCACAAACCTAGAAATAGGATGATAAACCTCCAAAGTGCCCGGGGCCATCCCAATAGTGTTGACTGCCCAGGAAAACAAGGGCGGTCTGACACCAGCTGAGCATCTACCTGCACTTAGACCCGTGGACAGATGTCCCCAGAGGTAAATTGCAGTGAGCAGGCCCCTAGATCCTAATCGGATCCATTGCTTTGTTGTCCAGGCATCTCTCCTCAGAGGCCTGGAT
Organism: Mustela nivalis; assembly: GCF_964662115.1. Classification (NCBI taxonomy): domain Eukaryota; kingdom Metazoa; phylum Chordata; class Mammalia; order Carnivora; family Mustelidae; genus Mustela; species Mustela nivalis. The sequence goes on along the minus strand of NW_028135540.1, from coordinate 44,053 downwards.
TCCAATAGCAGCATATGGCTGTTTCTTGAGGCACCCATCAGAAGAAATCTCGTCTCCACGTGGGAATCTTGCACATTGGAGCTGAGTCAAAGCCTCTGGTTAGGAGAACACTTCAGGGACCCTGTGCCACTGCCTCATTCTAAGTTCTCCATGGACACAAACCCACATTAGGACCCATCCACAGGAGAGTCCATTTCAACTCAACCCTCTCAGTTTCTCCCCCAGATCCAGCAGATCTAACATGTCTTGTCACTAGGACACAAGAGGAATGAGAGTCGGGCTTCCCAGCCATCCATCCTTAGAAACCTACTCAGAATCGATCCGTATGGGAAGTCCTGGAGCCAACCAACAGGTCTCAATCGCTCTGCAGAAGAATCTTTACGGTTTGGAGCATCTCACAACTCCCATCGTGGGAAAAATTCCATGGCCTCGTGATCCACCACCTCTTCATGAAGAGGGCCATAAGGGACAAATACTCCAACCTGAGTGTTTCTCAGATCCTCACCTGATTTCAAATGCACGAGATCTTGTTTCATCTGCAGAGCGTACCTGCCATGCCCTTGCCCAGACCCTAAGGTTGCTTGTGTTCTCAGACTTCTGTCCTCAACTCCTGGCCCACAAGCCCTCCAGTTTGGCAATTCCAGAACTACAATGCAGCCCTCTGCCTGCCCTCCAGAAGAAAAAACATTGCCCTCTGGGGCTAACCAGAAACCCCTGAAATATATGGGGGAAATATCCCTAGAAAAACAGCTATAATAACTGGCTGTTCTTTATTGATCCAGATCCTGTGGTAGGCAAAGAAGAGCTGGTTTTAGCCAGAGGATGATCTCCGTTTGTCTTCATGATCTGGCATTTCCTGCAAGCCAGGCATGGGGCTCTGCACTAGAGCTGTAAATGCTTGGGGGCCCTCACTGTTCCTTTTCTCTTCTCAGGGGGACAATGGTCATGTCTATGGTGCAGTGTGACAGGCTTTACCACAGGGAGATAAAAGACTGCCAAGGGTAGGTTGGAGCTGGGAAGAGCCACTTAGGAACAGATTTTCAGGGGAGGTGATAGACAAGGGCAAAGCGAAGAATGAGGATGAGTGTGTCAAGTTTCAAAGTGCCAGGAGGCAGCACAGTGCATTCGGGAAACTACAGCAAGTTCATGACAACCGACAGCTGATCTGGCAGCATCACCTGGGGATGGAGGCTGATCCCCGGGGTTAACACTGGGAATGACATGGTTTGTATACTATGGCGAGGAGGTGAGGTACTACACTGAGGGGGCACAGGGAGCTACCGGGGGATTTCATATATCAGAATCGTAACCATAATAGTGTATTTAATTGCATCCTAGCTTTCATCAAGGGTAAGATGCACTATAGTTTATGTTAGACTAAGAAAGAGAAATGCTGTCAGTTAAACTAGGATATGTCATCAAGTTCAAGGTGAGTGCCACCTTAAGAGATATTAAAATGGGGGGCAAATCTTAGAAAAGTAAATTGTGGTACTAGAATAATTAAGGAAAGTTCTAACACTTGGATCAACTAAAAAAGTGATTATTTTTTACCATGTGCCCCAAACTATATTAAGTATTAGAACAAGAGACGTTCTCATCTTGATGCCGCCCAGCTGTTAGACCCAAAGTACAGAGCGCAATAGCCAACGACCAGCAGGCCCCAGGTGCCATGTGAAGACTCTAAGAGCAACTGCCTTTGAGAGAGGAAACGGTTGAGAGTGGGCTTTGAGAGGTAGAGAATTACTAGCTGGGAAAGTAGGACAATTGACACAGAATCGGAATTGATGCCCCTACATGAGAGAGTTGGTGAAACTTCCCTTCTCAGAGATCTTGAGGCTCCTCAGAAATGTTTTTTTCATTTTGGACAGAACATTCAGGATAAATATGATCTGTTCGAGTTCCTGGTTCTCTCATCAGGACTGTTTCTTAGGCTTCACTGGCACAAGAAAAGTGTTTTCATAGTCCAGGGTAAATCCTGACAAAAGGAAAGCACGGTATCTATGAAAAACTAACCACTCAGAAGAGAACAACAGATAAAAGTCCAGAATGACCTGACCCTGCAGGATAGGTAAGGCTGGTCCGACAACAGGGGTAGAGGGAAAGTGCCCATCTCCTGCTAGAAGAGCTAGAGAAGTCCCCTTCCAGAGAGACCACCAGGAGAGGAGAGCAGTAGGTGCTGATGATGAATATTTTAATCAGCTGAGAATGTCATAATGACAAAGTTCCACGATCAGAGTAAACATATGGGATTAAAAAATAAAAAATAAAAAAAAGATTTTTTTAAAAACACTTTTTTAAAGGAATTTAAACAAAAGTGCTTTTTAAGAGACAGTTGGCTGTTTAAACCAAAAGTACAACTCACTGAGAGAATCGCAGCATTATTTATTGGGGTAGAAAGGACCTGGAATATAGAAAGACCCATTCTGCAGAGGAAAAAATAGAATCACTAACAGGCCTCATGCCTTGCACAGCCAGTGGCTAGAATCCCTGCCTCATGAGACCCTGTGCTAGAAGGCCGCTAGAACCATCTCAACTATGTTAGTCTTTCTTGGAAGCCAACAAGTGTTTGCCCAGTTAAGAGCACGGTAACAATCAATCACGTTATGTTATAATGATTGTCGATATGTTTAAAAGCCTTGTCAAGTTCCTTTTTGAGTAACCCTCACGCTACCCTTAGAGAAATTTATCTGTCGTTCACCTCTTTGAAATACCTCATTGTTGTTCCACATTTACCATAGCCAAAAAAAAAAAAAAAAAAAAAGCTTTTTATTAACAAAGTGTTCAGAAGGGGGCGCCACTGTAAACAGGGAGAGTTTTCGCTGCCTGGACGATTTTGTTGCAGAAACAGCTGAAAGCAATCAGGTCAGACAGAGCCCAGGGCTGGAGACATTTTTAAAATTACAAAAACCGAACCAAATCTAACCAAAACAAAAATCAAAAATCAAAACCAATGGCCAAGATTTAAAGTTTGCTACTAAAGGCATGACATTCTCCTAAGACATGCGAGTGACTTGATCAATATATTTATATATTTATATTTGAAGAAGAAGGAACTATTTGATGCAGCAAATCCACGTTGATTAAAAATTACCAGATATGGGGTCTCCTGCATGGCTCAGTGGTTTAGGCCTCTGCCTTCGGCTCAGGTCATGATTTCAGGGTCCTGGGATGGAGCCCCACATCGGGCTCTCTGCTCAGCGGGGAGCCTGCTTCCCCCCTCTCTCTCTGCCTCCCTCTCTACCTACTTGTGATCTGTCTGTCAAATGGGTAAATAAGATCTTTAAAAAAAGAATTACTAGGTGTGAAATACATCGAGGGGATGGGAAGGAAAATGATTTCACCTGATCTGACTAGGAAGTGGTTGAAGCCTGAATTAAAGTGCTACAAAAAGAGTAAAGACCTGGGAAATATATGGGGTAAAAATCACTAGAAAAACAGCAATAATAACTGGTTGGTCTTTATTGATCCAGATCCTGCGTTAGGCAAAGAAGAGCTGGTTTTAGCCAGAGGATGATCTCCGTTTGTCTTCATGATCTGGCATTTCCTGCAAACCAGGCATGGGGCTCGGCACTAGAGCTGCAAATGCTGGGGGGCCCTCACTGTCCCTTTTCTCTTCTCAGGGGGACAACGGGCATGTCCATGGTGCAGTGTGACAGGCTTTACCACAGGGAGATAAAAGACTGCCAAGGGTAGGTTGGAGCTGGGAAAAGCCACATAGGAACAATTTTCAGGGGAGGTGATAGACAAGGGCAAAGCGAAGAATGAGGATGAGTGTGTCAAGTTCAAAGTGCCAGGAGGCAGCACAGTGCATTCGGGAAACTACAGCAAGTTCATGACAACCGACAGCTGATCTGGCAGCATCACCTGGGGATGGAGGCTGAGCCCCGGGGTTAACACTGGGGGTGAGATCCTTTGTATACTATGGCGAGGAGGTGAGGTACTACACTGTGGGGGCACAGGGAGCTACCGGAGGATTTCAAATATCAGAATCATAACCATAATAGAGTATTTAATTGCATCCTAGCTTTCATCAAGGGTAAGATGCACTATAGTTTATGTTCGACTAAGAAAGAGAAATGCTGTCAGTTAAACTAGGATATGTCATCAAGTGCAAGGTGAGTGCCACCTTAAGAGATATTAAAATGGGGGGGTGGAAAAATCTTAGAACTATAAATTATGGTCCTAGATTAAATAAAAAAATGTTACAAGAACACTTGGATCAACAAAAAAATTGATTATTGCTTACCATGTGCCCCAAACTATATTAAGTCTCCAAAAATTTTATATCATTTGATAGGTCAGATATATATAAAATTACATTTAAAGTTTTAAAAATATTAGCAAATATTTTCATTTAAATGCAAATTTCAACGAAAATCTACTTTTCCAAACACGACTTTTTATCCTATTGTTTTTTAATTTTGTTGACAACTGATAAAATGTTTAGCGAGACTATAAATGTTTGATCGTAAAAAATGATTAATAGATGTAGGTTCAAATTATTATGTTCCATTAAAAATGATTTAGTATTTGATGAACATCTGTTTGGTAATATGTTGTATCCAGATACAGTAAATTAATGACATATATAAAATTATAGGGTAATGACACCTTCCGTTCCATTATGAGTAGAGCTTTTAAAAAGCTATTTGTCACAACCTGTCATCTTGTCATTATGTAGCATTAGGTAACATTTAAAAAATGTATACTCTTCACTTTGAAGTCTTTTAGAAATCTAAAATATGACTTTCTATTTTTTGTGTTTCCATATTCCTTTATTGCCAGTTTGAACAAATCCACATGCTTTGATTCAAAGGTAATAAATTCCTCTTATTTGGAAAAATGATGTTTATTTTTGTTCTCTCACCCTTAGCAGGTGGTTTCATTTTAGCACACTTCAGAGTTATAATTTCATGCTTATTAAAAACATTTATTATGATCTACGTAGATGAATGAAACTTTTATTTATTAAATTATTTGCCAACAAAAATCTGTTATTTTTAAAAATGTATTTCCTTTGAAGGGTTATTTTAGAGCATTCAGAGAGGATCTAGGGGTGTGGTATTATGCAATTTTTAAGTAGGTATGAAATGGTTATTTATATGATTGTTTCTTTAAGGCTTATGTATATTGTCCATTATATGCTATAAAATATTTTGAAAGTAAATTTAAGGCATGTTTTACATAGTTTATTTTTTGGAAAAAAATATTGAAATGACTTATGAAATTCAGTATACTCTCAACATTATTTTTTTCTGAAATTTACAAATTGTCTACTGAACCTATTATATGGCAGATATTTTTCAAACTGGTGGTATCATGATATATGCCAACAACAGTTTAGATTTTTTGTTGCTTCTCAATCTAGCTCAGATGAAGTACAATTAGCCTTTATAATTTTAGCCATTCTAATAGATATGTAAGCATGTCTCATTATGATTTTAATTCGTATTTCTTTAATGTCTAAATGTTGAGAAATTTGTCATGTGCTTATAAGCCATCCATATCCTTTTGGTGACATGTCTCTGCAATAATTTTCTTCACATGTAAAATTGGATACTCTGTTTGGTTATTAGTAAGGTTTTTTATTTTTATTCATTTTTTTAATAATCAGAGTAGATGTCCAAAATCAGATATATAATTTGCAAATCCCTTCTCCATCTTTACGGTTTCTCAATGGAGCTTTGATAGCTGTGTCTTTCAAGAAAGTGCTACTTCTTTCCTGGTACACGGAGGAATGACTAGAACATTATCAATGTTGACCTTTGCAAAGAAAATCATGGCTTAAGATATATGTAGTCTGCGGTTGTTGGGAGTGTTCTGTAATATCAAGCATATCTAGTTAGTTGATAATTTTGTCCAAGTCTTACATATCTTACCAATTTGATGACCATTTGTCTATATAATCTTAAAATAAAGGTGTTGAAATTTTTTTCCATTTCTCTTCTAAGGTAGAAGTTATGATTTTTGTTCTTAGTTTTTCCCTATATATCCCCAAATCTGTTATTAAGTATTAAAAGTCAAGAATTATTATACTCCCTGAGGAATTCATCCTTTTACTATTCTGTAATTTTGACTTGATCTTTATGTCTGATAATGAAATTTGCTTTAAAATCACTTTTCATTATCTTGATATAACCACCAAAGTTATAGTGTGATTAGTGTTAATATAGCATATTTTTTCTTTTACTTTTTAAAGCACTTCTATATTTAATCCTGACCAAAAAAAAAAAAAACAAAACAGCTTTTTAGCTCTGGAAGCACATTTCTAAATTATCTTTTTTTTTGAAATGAAGCAGTAGCAATTTTTGTTAAGGGACCTAAACTGAAAGTAGGTTTAGAAATTTATTTATTTATTTATTTATTTAAGAAAAGATTTTATTTTGTTTATTGACAGCAAGAGAGAGAAAGAGAGAGAGAGAGAGTGGAAGCACACAAGTGGGGGGAATCACGTGCAAAGGGAGAGGAAGAAGCAAGCTCCTTGGGGTGCAAGTAGTCCCATGCAGGGCTGGAGCCCTGTACACTGGAATCATGACCTCAGCCAAAGGCAAACATCTGCTTAAACAACTGAGTCATCCAGGCACCCCTAGAAAATTTTTTTAAAAAAAGACCTTTTAAAAACATTTTGTTTCTTCCTTTTTTTAAAATATTTTATTTATTTGAGAGACAGAGAGATAGGAAGAGGAACTATAAGCAGGGCAGAGAAAAAAGGAGAAGCAGGTTTCCCACTGAGCAGAGAGCCTGATGTGGGGCTCCATCCCAGGACCCTGGGATCATGACCTGAAAAGAAGGGACACTTCTGGAGGAAGCCACCCAGACACCTCTTTTCTTTGTTTTTAATATATGGCAACTGATGCTTCCCACCCACGAGGAGCATATTACCCATTGATTAAGTCTTTGATAACAACCTATTTAAAAAGGTGTGAAAATATATACTTACTCAGATTTATACACTTTGTGTTTTCTTCATAGTTTGGGGCTGGACCCCATGGTCACAACACTGCTTTCAGCCTTTGCCTTCCCATCTTTTGATACCAGATATTTGGTCAGCAAAGCAAATTAGTATCAAAATTCATAAGCCCTTGGCACCATATCTCTGGAGAAGAGGTTGCTCTTAGCCAAGGCCCACAGCAGTTGACCTCCCCTCGCTAGTGCTATAGCACCAAGGACTAGGTCCCTGCCACCAGAACTCAGTCTTACATGTTATGCTAAGCAGACAAAACCAAAACAGGAAAGCTCCAACAGCTTTCACTGGCATGCCTCATCTCCCACTCCCTCGACGTCCAGGCAGTACCAGATGCCAGGGAGGGGTCTTGGTCCAACATATGGGCGGGAAGGAAGTAGCCACGAGCAAGTACCTGCCTCTCTGTGCCTTTCTTTCATGAGCAGGTTGTAAAAAGGAGGAAGAGGAAGGGGAAGAGAGGTGAACTTCAAGGGGTGAAGGCCTCAGGTAGGCAGCTGGCTCCTGCCAGTAGGAAAGGGACAAAGGAGAAGGCAGTGAGTCTTGCAGGGAGGGTGGGGGGTAAGGGTTACAGCTTATGACGGAATCTGGACAGGAGTAATAGGGATACTAGTCATTTGAGTCCACCATTGGCAAGCTGGGCTGGGTGTCAGGGCAGATAGGCCTCCCTGGGCAACGGCACATGAGAGAAGGTGGAATTCTTCTCTGAGGAGCAGGTGGAGCTTCAGGTGTTGGGAAAGCATAGACAGTATTGTTCCAGGGCCAAGGACAGGTCCAGGTACTCCTGGTTGGAGGTCAAGGCCACAGTATGATCCAGGTCTTCTACCAGCAGCTTGAAGGATCCACATGCCAGCCACCCCTCATTATTGTGTATAACTCTCTGGTGCACTTATTGGCTTATCCATCAAATGACTCCTTCAGCAGCTTGAAAGCCACCTCCACAGGCACTCCAGGATATGGGAGGCTTCCAGATTGAAGATTTTGCACAGGATCACCCCAAAAGACCAGAAGTCACTCTGGTGGATGTAGCTCTGGTCAAACATGGCCTTAGGGACCATCCACTTCACAGGCAGTCCACTGTTGGTTGTCTTTTTATAGTAACTGATGTGGTGATATCTCTGGCAAGGCTGAAGTCTGAGATCTTCATCATGTTGTCCTTTGTCACCAGCACTTCCCTGGTGGCCAGGTCTTGGTGTATGCACTTCTTGGAGGCAAGGTACTCCATGCCTCAGGCTACCTGATAGGCACAGGATACCAGGTCCTTGGAGGAGAGTTGCTCTGCTGCATTGTGGCTGATATTGTAACAGTACTCCAGGTCAGGAGGCCTCTGGGCCTGCAGGTACTCCTGTATGTTGTCTTTGGAGGCATATTCCATGAGAGTGTACGAAGGACCATCCTGTGTGCAGGACCCAGCAGGATGATGGTGTCCTTGTGCTGTCCAATCATCTTCATCATCTCCATTTCTGAGATTAGGTTTAACAGGTCTTTCTCTGTTGCATCTGACTTCAACATCTTCACAGACACTTTAGTCAAATGGTTGGATTTGTCTTTGTCCAGCCCAATGGCCTCCTCCAACACCACCTGCCCAAAGTAGGCCTGTCTTAGGGGTCTGCCTAAACTGCCTACAACCAGCCTGTCTCAAGGCAGTTATGAACTCTAGATTATCCTCAAAAACATTAAACCACAAGCTAAAAATTCTATTCACTAGGTCTCTCTCGCAGTTCTAATTTTCTTATCTTTCATCATTTATCTTTTTCCTAATTCTTATTTTCAGTATAGTTTATTTTGCTTCCAGGTGTTTCCACTGGTTTCTGTATGCTGTTTCATAGGGAAGAATTATCCTGTCATAAAATTATTTCTTGAGCATTCATTACATCTCTCAGTTAAAATGGGTTCTTTTATGGTATTGATTCATTTGAGTTTTCTCAAAATGGGAAGAATTTTCAAAATGGTGTTTTCCTCAAGGTTCAGAGTATGTCTTAGCCTCATCTTTAAGCTTTTTGAAATTCACTTTACAAATTCTTGTCCCTCTTTTTATCTTTTTAAAATAAAATGTTTTATTTTTACTATTTTTTTATTTGAGTATAGTGATAGTCAGTGTTACATTGGTTTCAGGTTTTCAATATCTCCATACATTATTCTATGATCACTACAAATATAGCCACCATCTGTCACCATATAACACTATTATAATATCATTGATTATATTCTCTACACTGTCCCAGATCTCTTTTTAAAATCTCTAATTTTTATGTTTTCTGTTATTCCAATTTTCAACCATCATTTTACATGGTTACTTTAATAAAATATGCCTGATTACACACTCTTTGCTGAAAACCTCTTTTTTTAAAATTAACATATAATGTATTATTAGCCCCAGGGGTACAGGTCTGTGAATCGCCAGGTTTACACACTTCACAGCACTCACCACAGCACATACCCTCCCCAATGTTCATAACCCCACCACCCTCTCCCTACCCTCCCCACCCCCCGGCAACTCTCAGTTTGTTTTGTGAGATTAAGAGTCTCTTATGGTTTGTCTCCCTCCTGATCCCATCTTGTTTCATTTACTCTTTTCCTGTCCCCCAAGCACCCACATTGCACCTCCATTTCCTCATATCAGAGAGATCATATGATAGTGTCTTTCTCTGGTTGACTTATTTTGCTAAGCATAATACCCTCTAGTTCCATCCATGTCATCGCAAATGGCAAGATTTCATTTCTTTTGATGGCTGCATAGTATTCCATCGTATATATATATATATATATATACCATTCATTTGTTGATGGACATCTAGGTTCTTTCCATAGTTTGGCTATTGTGGATATTGCTGCTATAAATATTTGGTGCACGTGCCCCTTTGGATCATATACTAGTCTTCTTTACCTCTATCAGAAGCCCAGGAAGCTTTATTTATTTATTTACTCACATGAACACATGATCCAACACAACGTTTTTTTGTTGTTCAAATGTATTATAATGTCTTACCGCCTAACACTATGCTTACTGTTCTCTTTCACTGTCTGACTAAATCCTCATCATCACTATGCCATTTAATGACAAAGAACAATTGAACTCAGAGTTCTCTCCATATCAGGGAATGAAGACTCCACCCTTCTGTTTGTGCAGGTAAAATAAATGTTGATATTGTCTGTCCTGCACATACCCCATCCTGTTCACCGGAATATTCACCATCAAAATATATACAAAATAAAAACCATACCTCACCACTTCTATTACCACCCAGCATGCTAAAAACACCATCATATGTTCCTGAATTATTGACTTGATTGATAGCCCCACTTCCACACATACTGCACTCCTTTCTCCCTGCAAATTTATTTTGGTACAGCAACTTAACCTAAAAATCAAGTCAGATGATTTTATTCTGCTGTTGAAAGTCTTTTGGTATCTTCCCCTTTCACATTAAATAAAAACTGAAGGCGTTTCAATGTACTAGAAGGTACAATACGTTCTTCCTCTCTCCACCACTATGAACTCCTCATTGGCCTCCTTGCTTTTCCTCAAAAGTAACAGACAAGCTTTTCACACAAAGTCTATATACTTACTTGCTCTGCCTAGAGCAATCTTTTCCTTTGATATTTGTATAACACCCTCCTTCACTTCCTGGGTCTTTGTGCAAATAACATCTCCTAAATGAGATATAACCACCCGACACAAAATAAAATTAACTTTCATCCCAGCATTCTCCAATGGCTTTTACCTTTCTTGTATTTCTTTGTAACACTTATCGCCATCAACCATCAATCATTATTCTATTACTGGTTTATTTCCTTATTTGAGACAGAGAGAGAGAGAATTGGGAGGGTGCGCAGAGGAAGAAGAAAACACCCCACTGCCTAGAAAGCCTGCTGGGGAGTTACATCTCAGGACCCTGAGATCATGACCCAAGCCAGAGGCAGTCACTCAATGGACTGAGCCACCGAAGCGCCCCTCTATTATTGGTTTATTTCACTATTATATTTCAAAAGAATGTAAGCTCTTTGTGGTCAGCTATTTTATATGTTTTATTAATTGAAGTATTCTCAGAAAGGTAGCTGGAAGATTGTAAGGGATCACTAAACTGTATTTTGTTGTTATTATTGGGCTCCTTTATGGGCTTTACCTCTTACGCTAGAAGTCTATCCTTCAGATGTAAGCAATAAGAATAGAAACCTGCTGCCGGGTTCAAATGAGTAAAAGGCCTGTATTAAGTGGATATTTTAAAAGCTAAATGAATGGCTTAATAGTTGTATATAGGGAGAAAGGGAACATATTTTCCACAGTTTAGAAGTGGAGTTCTTTTATAGAGTTCTTGTACAAGCCTACACTATTGAACGATAATGGGCAGTTGTACATTACAATTATACAAACACTTTGGTATTTATATCATTTTTTTGTAATTCATGACTGGATTATTTGATTCCTTAGGAGCATTACAGCATTTCAACTTTTCACGTTCAATAAACTTATTGGGGTTGCTACCTTTTTTATTCAAATTGAGAAATAGTCATGATTTAATCTAAATAAAGTGTTATTGATTGTGTTGTTTTCTAGGAATGAGTTGCACATGCTAGTTTAAAAGTTTTGTTAAATTCCCAAGTCTGTCACCGATAAAAGCCTTTTGTAGATTAGTAACTTGATCAAAACAGAAAAGTTATGTAACACTCAATTGTTATACTATCTTTGTTTCCATCTTGCATTGTAATAACGCCCATCTTAACTCTAAGACAAGTCATCGACAGATGGCTTTCTGGCATTGATGGCATGATATGAAATCTAGTATAACTAAAAGTTTTTGGTTTTAGTAGCATATAAATCAATTTAGAAAAATATATGTATTTGAATATAAGATAAAGTTTTAAATTATTTGGCAATAGTAAACTAAACTTTTTTTTTGGTAAATTTTTATTTTCTAAAATTTCATTGAGCTCTTTTGCATATTGAAACAAGTTACAAAAAGTTAAAGTTTATTTACCCCAATTCAAAATTATTAGGAATATAATCATAGAGGTTGAAGTATTTAAAATATTGAGCCCAAAATATTTTATTAGGTAAATTCATGAATGCTGAGCATTCACTGTTAAAATATACTAATACTATTGATAGGCTGGTAGAAGCCTAAAATCAAATATTTATTAAATATTTATATCCATATCTTTTCATGGCTTGGTAATTCATTTCTCTAGCATTAAATAATATTCCATTGTTTGCATGTACTACACTTTATTTGACCTTTCACCTGTGGAATGATATCCTGGTTGCTTCCAAGCTTTTGTCAGTTATGAATAAAACTACTATAGACCTCTTTGTGGGTATAGATTTCATCTTCTTTGGATAAATACCAAGAACTGCTACTGCTGAATCATCTGGCAAGAATATGTTTAGTTTTGTAAGAAACTGCCAAGTTTTTTCCATTCTTTATTCTCAATAGACATGGAAGAACATTCCTGTTGCTCCACATCCTCACCAACATTTCGTGTTCTGTTTTCAGTGTTCTGAATTCTGGGTATGTACGGGTGTCTCTTTTTTGTTTTAATTTGCATTTTCCTGATGACATATAATGTGAAGCATCTTTTTATATGCTTATTTGCCATCTGTAATATTTTCTTTTGTGAGGTATCTGCTAAGGTCTTTGGCTCATTTTTAATCAGGTTTTTCCCCCCTTGTTGAGTTTTAAGGGGTCTTTGTGTATTTTTGATTAACAGTCCTTTGCCAGATGTGTATTTTGCAAATTTTTTCTCATAGTCTGTGCTTTGCCTTTTCATTCTCTTGGCATTGTGTTTCACAGAGTAGACATTTTAAAATTCAGTGCTTGTGCTTTTGTAGCTAAAATTATTGCCAAAACCAAGGTCATTTAAATTTTCTTCTATATTACCTTCTACATGTTTCATGTTTAGGTTTATAATCCAATCTGAGTTAATTTTTGTGAAGAGTGTATGATATCTGCCTGGATTTATTTTATTTTATTATTTTATTTTATTTTATTTTATATTTTTACATTTAGCTTCACCATTACTCCAGAACCATTTGTTTAAAAGATTGTATTTTGCTCTCTTGTATTGCTTTTGCTTTTATATTAAATATAAAATATAATTGATAATATATATTCTGTTCCTTTAATCTAGTCTTTCTGTGGTATTACAATATCTTGCTTACAATTATCATTATGGTCAACTTTTTTTTTTAAAAGATTTTATTTATTTATTTGACAGAGAGGGATCACAAATAGGCAGAGAGACAGACAGAGAGAGAGATGAGGAGAAGCAGGCTCCCTGCTGAGCAGAGAACCCAATGCAGGACTCGATCCCAGGCCCCTGGGATCATGACCTGAGCCGAAGGTAGAGGCTTAACCCACTGAGCCACCCAGGCGCCCCATCGTTATGGTAAACTTTGAAGTCAGTCCTCAGTCTTTGTTCTCCTTCAACACTATGTTGACTATTGTGAGTCTTTGCCTCTTCATATAAACTTTAAAGTAAGTTTGTTAATATTAAAAAACAAAGAACTTGCTGGAATGCATTAATTGTATAGATAAACTTGGAAACCAGTGACCTCTTGAGCTTAGAAGGAGATAGACCATGGTCATCAGTTGTCACAGTGGTGCCTCTGGCAGAACCTTTTGCAAATCCCTAGGTAAAATGAGACCTCAAGGATCTGAGAGATGTCTAAGAAGTACTTGATACATCCCTTGGGTATGGTTTATTGAAGTGTCCACCTGTCTGAAAGCTGGGGAATCTAGATAAGGGAGGGAAAATTAGTTATGATAAAACATATCAACAAACATGAATAAATTTTGTAAAACTAATTGTCATGGCTCATATACAGTATGACCAACAGAGGGACAATCAAAAGGAAAGCATCAGTTATGTTTATTGTGAAATTTTTTTATTCAAAATAAAGCAATGTGAGGGGAACACACTATGAGAAAATTACCATTTTTTAAATGGTAAATATCTTACCAAATGGAATAGGTTTTATATTCTAAGTAGTATATTGAACAGTAAAACATTGGGGCGCCTGGGTGGCTCAGTGGTTTGGGCTGCTGCCTTTGGCTCGGGTCATGATCTCAGGGTCCTGGGATCGAGCCCCGCATCGGGCTCCCTGCTCCGCAAGAAGCCTGCTTCCCTCTCTCTCTCTCTCTGCCTGCCTCTCTGCCTACTTGTGATCTCCGTCTTTCAAATAAATAAATAAAATCTTTTAAAAAAAAAAAGAAAAGAAAATTAAAACATTAAAACATAAAATTTTAATTTAAAAAATTATGTAATTTTTAAAAAAGGTTACAAATAGCAGAACCATTTTTCTTATAACTGGAAAATACATTGTATATATATCTATCAAAAATAACTTGTCATGGGGGCGCCTGGGTGGCCCAGTGGGTTAAAGCCTCTGCCTTCAGCCCAGGTCATGATCCCAGGATCCTTGGATCGAGTCCCACATTGAGCTCTCAGCTCAGCAGGGTTCCTGCTTCTTCCTCTCTCTCTGCCTGACTCTGCCTACTTGTGATCTCTGTCACATAAATAAATAAAATCTTTTATAAAAAAATTAAAAAAAAATAACTTGTCATGTCTGGAATCAGGAGCATATGGAAAAAAATAATATCTGAGGACAATACTTCTGCCGTTTTGTGCCTTGTTAATATTTTTAAACAGTCAGGCAACTTTTAGCTTTATTGAAATACCTGCTAAGATACCAGCAGTGCCTTTTGGAGCCCTATGACTATAAAAATTAATTGCAAATATTCAAAATGTTTACTATGGTGTCACTATTTAGGGCCACCACCAAGTATGTTTCAGAAGTAAGCATAACTGTTACTTTTCCGTAAGGCAAAAGGCATATTTTCAGGAGTTCCATCTGCTGTACCAGGAGGTGAATCAAGTAATGATTTTGTCTATAAAATAATTCACTTTTCAATCTAACATTCCTTATTCCACATTATAATAATAAAAACTAGGAGGAGACTAAAACAAACAAACAACTACAACTACAACAACCAGCTTTTCCTTCAGTGGAAAAGTAAATAGAACCTTATGAGTAGCCTGAAATTTATTTTTAAATATTTTTAAGATAAACGTTTTTGTTAGAAAACCATATATTTTATATTACTAAGAAATAACAGGCAAAGTTTTATTAACTTCTAAAAAGTCTAGTTACTTCTATTTATCTATTAACTCATCTCTTTTTTAAGTAGAACATGATCACACCTTTGGTTATTTTATGTTTGCTATTTCCTTGCTTAATTTTTACAATATTTGATACATAATAGTATCTTTAAGTCCATCGATGCTTTCACAGAATTTGTTTGAACTTCATAAAAATGTACCATACTTTTTGCACTGCCCTTGTTTTACTTCTCTATTAACTTTCCAAGATTTATTCACTTTAGAGTGTGTAGCTATCATTTATTTTTATTCCTCCATAATGCTATGTTTACAAATTTGTATTTATCTGTACTTTTAAAATTATCTTAATTATAAACCATTTCTCATCTCACGTAACACTCATGTTACTTCTACACTTATCAGATATTATGTAACTGAAAACCACAACTCAGCAACAATATAGCACCATTTTTCAAAATTAAATGGCTTACCAGAATTCTTTAATTCTATCCTTTATTTGTATTAGATGACCCTTTATTCTGGTATTTGGCATTGTTCATATGGAGGAAAGCTTATAAGTTGATATTCCATAAATAGAAGGATTTATTATGATTGATTAATTATTTTCATTTAGAATGCATAGAATATGGTTGATTTACTATTTCTTTCTTACTCTCTGCCTGGAACATAGTGCTATCTATGTAATAGCCACTAAAATATTAAGTTAATCACCTAGACTTTAAACTGCATATTAATAGGAATAACATACAGAACTCTTCTCAGATTGGGACACCTGGGTGGCTCAGTCAGTTAAACGCCTGAGCCTTTAGCTCTTTGGGTCCTGGGACTCAGTTCTGCAACAGAATCCCTGCTTAGCCGGGAGTTTGCTTCTCCCTCACCCTGCTGCTCCCCCTGCTTGTGCTCTCTCTCACTCACAAATAAATAAAATTAAAAAAACAAATTCTTCTCAGATAGCTAATATAGAATATCTTCTTTGTATTCATCAAAGGGAAAGTGCCATATAATAATGAAATTCAGACTACTTCAAATTCATTTTTTAACCAGTAAGAAAGTACTGGAAACAAGCCAAAAATGTCTTTAATGAATCAAAGAAATAGATTGATTTTCAATATCTTAATGTTTCTAAAATAAATTGCAAGATTTTTATACTAGATATCAGTGTAAATATTCATTATACAAGGATATTCTAAAAATAAACGTGAGAAAACTACTTGTCATATATGATGGCAAAAACGAGTTTGACAAAAGTCAGTTTGGGTAAAACTTACAACACCTACCACCTGAAACTCTTGTTCTATAATTTAATTATTTTAATTTACAAAAATACAAAAATAATATATCAGAGTAAGTCTATTGATAGCTTTGAAGGTATGCTCTGGTTGTGCACTGTTTACTATTGAAAGGGGAATCAAATATGTGATGCTTATGGTGTGACTATATTAAAATTCAACAAGTTCAGAAGCATGCGAGGAATAGAATAAAGACAAAAGATGACCCTTACTTATCCTAAAGATAGACAATGGTATATATGTGCTAGTTGGGGAGAGAATCCAGTCAGTAGATGGAGGATGTGGTAGTGGAAAAAAAAAAAAAGACACAACGTTTTGGTTGAACGTTTAGCACTATATTTAACAAAGTGAAATTGTGAGTTAATAGCCTTGAATAAAATCCAAAAAATATTTTCAATTCATTGAAGATTATTTAGGAAAAACTTGAAAAATACAACTTGATAAGGATTCCAATAAAAGATTCATAAGCAATACAAGTTTCAGAATTTTTAGTATATTTTCCCTAAAAAGCCATTTGATTTAAATTAAAAAGAATTCTATTTACCTGCCACTTAAATAAGAGGAAATTATTTGGTTTTGTAATACGTCAATAAAATAAATTAACATATCTTTAGAAAACAGATATGCACACTAATTTAAAAATAATAGTGCTTAAGCTGTTCAGCAAACATTTGTAAAATTCCTTGCCATCAGCTAGCTCTGGAGTTCTGCTAGGTGAGTAAGGCCATGTATGTTACTGCTCAGAGTACTGACGCAAAGCAATTGTCCCCTTCACATCCATTTTTTGCTGTTGATAGGTCATGCTATGTTGTTTAGAGATACATAGATGGCCCTACATGAAGGCCTTTTTTTGTGTGTATACGGGTGACTGTGATTTAACTTTCAAATAAGATGGCTCCTGATTTACAATGATTCAACTTACAATATATTTGGCAATGATGTGAAAGTGAAAGTGATTCAGTAGAAACTGTACTTTGAATTTTGAATTTGGGTCTTTATAAAAAGGGCCAGTGACATGTGGTATGGTGCCGTCTTGTGATGCTGGGCAGGGGCAGTGAGCCACAGCTCCCAGTCAGCTAGAAGATTACAGGGGTGAACACCTGATATTCTTACAACCATTCTATATATAACCATTCTTCTTTTTTGTAGTGTAATATTTAATAAATTGCATGTGATATTTGATACTTTGTTATAAAATAGGCTTTGCTTAAGATGATTTTGCCCAAATGCAGGCAAATGTAAGTGTTCTGAGTATGTTTAAATAAGCTTAAGGTAAGCTATGATATTTGATAGTTTAGGGGTATTAAATGAATTTTCAGTTTTTTATGTGTTTCTCTGTACATAGCCCCCTTGTAAGCTGAGGAACATCTCTATATGTATATGTAACCTTGGTATGGCTTACATATTATTGGCATGAAACATCTAGAACAGTATGTGTGCCATATAATTGTCTACAACATCCAACAAGTTTCTTGAAAACTTGTGCCAAAGGGGTTATGTCTTTAAGGATTCTTATTTCAGAAGGGTTCTCTCAAACGTAAGATTTTTCAGAAGTTAAGTGAAAATCTGACCAAACTAAACATTTTTCCATTTTCCCTAGTGAGCAAAGATAGCTAAAATCTATCTGCCATTTTCAACACTGTACTCAACGATTGTAATTCTAATTTAAGAACAGATGATTTATATCAAAACCACATGTTGGCCTAATCTTATACAATATTCATAAATCTCACTCAGAGCCTTGGACATTTTTTTTAAAGATTTTATTTATTTATTTGATAGAGAGAGATCAGAAGTAGATGGAGAGGCAGGCAGAGAGAGAGAGAGAGAGCGAAGCAGGCTCCCTGCCGAACAGAGAGCCCGATGTGGGACTCGATCCCATGACCCTGAGATCATGACCTGAGCCGAAGGCAGCGGCTTAACCCACTGAGCCACCCTGACGCCCCGCCTTGGACATTTTTATTTGTTGAGTCTATATGGTACTATGGACATTCATCTTTTTTGACCTCATAGCTTCATGTATGTCTATACTTTTGAAAATACATGCATCATAGTTCCATTGTTAAATGTCTGGGTTATAAAATGTGCTATTATCAAAATGGTAATAAGAACATACAAATGACCTGATGTAATGAACTGGACCAGATTGCCAGATATCACATTTCATACCAGAAAGATTCAGTGGTAAGTTTTAAAATGGCCAGCTATACTTCGACTGAATTATAACTCATTTAACTTCTTTCTTTGTGTACAGTATTATACATTAGTCAGTATTATAGTAAATAAGTACTTTGGACAGATGTAAATATGCTGTAATAAAAAATGTCTTTCTTCTTTCTTTTAGTCCTTTTTACTTGTAAGACTAGCCACAAATACCATGCCTCCCCCCAAATAATTTGCAATCCAAATTTATCTCTAAATAAATTTATTGCACAGAAAAAAAATATATATATATATACACTTACAGTAGACATGTTTAAAAATAGTTACACAACAGCAGGGCCCTAAATGTAAGCAGTATAGTTTCTTTGTTTTGTTTTGTTTTGTTCTTTTTTTTTTTTTATAAGTGACTCTTTTATTTTTTTTTTATTTAAGATTTTATTTATTTACTTGAGAGAGAGACAGTGAGAGAGAGCATGAACGAGAAGGTCAGAGAGAGAAGCAGACTCCCCATGGAGCTGGGAGCCTGATGCGGGACTCGATCCCAGGACTCCAGGATCATGACCTGAGCCGAAGGCAGTCGTCCAACCAACTGAGCCACCCAGGCGTCCCTGTTTTGTTTTTTTCTTAAAAAAAAAAAAAAAAAAGAGGTTATGTGAAATACTGGAATTTTATTTCCAGGCCTAGTATTTCAAGACAGTTAACCACACTTACAGTGTCAACAGCCTCTTGTTGGCAGTATGATTTTATTGGCTCCATGGAATAACAGCAAGAATTTACTATTGCTTCTTTCTTTTATTACACACACAGAAAAAAAAATTGACACATTTGCTCAAGACCATCCAGAATCATTTTAACCTATCAAAATTGATGGGAGGCCTTCACTGCCAAAGTCACTGCTGGGTTTTCACAATTCATTGCAGACAATCTGCTACTCCCATTATGATAAAGGAGAGAAGAGTCATAATCAGGGAAGAAAGCTAGATTAATACTTGTAATTATCATTGAATTATTTAGCCTGCTATAGGATTATTATTATTAGTGTCATTTGATAATTTTCTCTCATTTTATTAAACACAACTGTGAGTAATGACCCTACCTAATATTTCTCTGTATTGGCTGACTAGCTAGCAAACATTCATGAAAATATCCATTAGCCACACACATAAAATGCTGCATTATGATGCTGTTGAATCAGAACATACCACTACCTGATCCTGTAGCTCTTTGAGGATTTGCAAATCAATTAATTCTATGTTTCTTGGATTCTTCCCATACAATTAGAAAATTTATAATAGAGTCCATGAACATTATTAGTTTTACCATTTTAAACCAGCAATCACACTTTGATTTTTACAACAAAAGCAGAAATATAAACACACACATTTGGGTCAGTTTTCTGTTAGTCTGTCTGGACTTCAAAATTCTATTCCTCAAGATAATGCACACCAAAGTTCTGGATTAAACAAGAAATTAGATGGCACCTGAACACTTGGTTTCATATTCTCAAAAGGACTATGCAACCTATTTCTTACATTATGACATTGTTTTACAAAGATCCACACTTTTATAATGTACTAACATTATTTTTAATCATGATTAAAAATCAAACATAAAAATTTCTACTTTTTGCTTTTGCCCCCTCCATTTAGAACTTATTTATAGCCTGATAATTCAAAGGTCCCTATGTTTATGAAAATCTGGACAGAAATAGCTCTAAGATCCCATTCAGAACTTGATATTAATCTAAGTCTTTTGGCTCCATTTATCCTGAGAGCAAAGAGTAGGACAAAGGATTTGAGTACTGTTAGTTTATCTGGGAGATTATCCAAGGTAGAAAAGAATGGGAAAGTGATACAGTGAAGAAACAACTTTGTCAAAGAGGTACATTGTTGATATAATTGTTGTGGATAGAAAATGAAGACTTGCTTTTACTGAAAGGTCCTGAGAAACTTCTTTAAGTTGTCCTCATGAAGACCTGAAAACTGACAATTTTATCTATGGCTCTTATTTCCACTTCACTGAGAGCTGTCCTCAGAGGACATTAACTCTCCTACACTTTTGGGTTGTGTTGGAGACATTCTAAAATGAGAGAGAGAACATGAGATGCTATCAGTGTTAAGTAACTGCAATTTCCCATGGAACTATCCACCACAGGTTTGGCTATAATCAAGTGTTGGGCCTTGATATCAGAGGGATTTGAGGCAGTATCATTTTAGGTTAATCATTATATCTGAAATTTCCAAAAACTTCAACTGATGAAACTTTGATTATAAATCTATAAATATAACAATAAATCTACAGTATTCAAATTATTATCATAGAAATACACAGACAAAGCATCAATTGATTAATATTTAAATGTTACAAAATACTGAACTGAAAGGATTTGGTCATAGAACAACGTGTAAGAAGTAGAACTTAGGTTTAGGTTAGAACTCAGGATGCATTTGAGACTCAGTTAAGAAATTGAATGGAGGGACGCCTGGGTGGCTCAGTGGGTTAAGCCACTGTCTTCGGCTCAGGTCATGATCCCAGGGTCCTGGGACCGAGCCCCAAGTCGGGCTCTCTACTCAGCAGGGAGCCTGCTTCCTCCTCTCTCTCTGCCTGCCTCTCTGCCTGCTTGTCATCTCTCTCTGTCAAATAAATAAATAAAATCTTAACAAAAAAGAAATTGAATGGATGTCTGACTATCTTATAGGTTTGCTAAAAATCAGTGACTTTGTGTTCACGTGTGGCTATGCAGGAATTTTTAACTTTCTCTAAGAAGTTATTAGATTTGATTATATAATGGCAGTAAATGATGGGGAAAAGCAAAGTACAAACCCCATAAAGACAAAGACACTGAGTATGAGAAAAGAGTAATAGATAAGAAGAATCAATGCATTTGAGGAAAATGGGAATTGAAATACACAATGATTGTTGATAAATACACAATGATTGTTGATTTTTTTAGATGGAGAAAACAAAACTAGCTTGCAAGAAGGAAATAACAGAAGACATGTTGTGATGTGAGACAGAATCCCGGACAAGGCAGTAACGTGGAATAAAGGAGTAGGGAGAGCATATCAGGTAATTTGGATAGGAAGGAGTTAGGAGATAATTGCTTGATAAATTTTATATGGCCCACTTAAATGCACAGATTTCTCTTCTTTAATTTATATGGAGAACAGGGTGTCCTTTCTCTTCCCTTTCTGAGCACCAGAGGTGTACTCTTTCAGACTGAAAACCTGAAAAGCTCAGGACTCAGTTGCTTAAGCACAGCTGAGAGGACATATTTCAATTAAGATTTACATTTTGCTGTAGGTAGTAGACTTTCAAAAGTGGTTTAACCATATTTTTTCATTTAACAAGAAGACTACAGAGAGTGTTTTCTGGTGTTGGTTCAGCGTCTTAAGAAAGTGAAGTGAACTATCTTAGAGGTTTTCATGGCTTTTTATTCACAGTTGCAAAAATTGCTGTTGGAGTTCTCACTATTAAGCCCACATTTCTGGCAGAAAGATAGAGGTAAAGAGAATGATATATTGTACGACTGATACTTTGTCATGTGGTTACAATATAAATAGAAAAGAGACAATAAAATATTTGATGTTGTTTTAAGTTTCCTTGTTGTCAATCCCTCAGTGCTTTCTGAGATTCAAGGAAAAAGTAAATGGATATTGACCTGGCAACTATCAACACCTGTCAGTCTCTCTTGGATAACCAATATCTCTATAATCTCTTCTTCCCAGTAAAAAAAAATAAAATATATTCATAACCCACACTGTGCCATATCAAGTTACTGCACCAAGATAAAATTACAATGATTTTCAGTTGTTCCAAATGGACAGAATACCCTTCCTTATGATATCATGTCTTATAAGATAGATAATTGGCTTGCTACCAATATACCCAGATGTGACTGTGGAAGAGACAGGAAAAAAATAATAATATTTATTTATTCCTTGGGTTGACTCTGTTTACACAGATGCATTAGTATTAGAAAAGGTTGGTTTCGGACATTGGAATGAATTTACTTAATGGGTCTGTATGTAATTCTGTTGGAGGAAATTTTTAATTTCTACAAAAATTATTAGAATTCTATCTTATTCTCTTTTGTTAATTTTCACATGTTAACAAAGCCAACGTTTTTTCTAGCAGACAAGATCTTAAATCCTAACAAAACTCAATTTTTTCCTTTTTTTTTTAAGTTTGAGAGCCTCATGTTCTCTCATGCTGCTTTAAATACAACTCAAAAAAAAAAGGAGCTAAATGGGGCAGTAAGACCAGACTTTTTATTTTATTTTATTTATCTTATTTTTAATTAAAAAATTAAAGATTGTATTTATTTATTTGAGAGAGAGAGCATGAGTGGGGCAGGGGGAGGTAGATGCAGAGAGAGACTGAGAAGTATACTCCCTAATGAGCAAAAAGCCCGATATGGAGCTCGATCCCAGGATCCTGACTGAGATCATGACCAGAGACAAAGGCAGATACATGTGCAAAATCCCTTTTTTTCTGGAAACAATACTTTACAAGAGATGTTTGAAAAAGTACTGGGAAATCCACTTTAATAGGAGATACAAACATTTAATTGACTTTTGTAAAGCTACAGGGATCCAAATGATGGGAATCCCAGCCCGTTTAGGTTGTGGACCACAGAGTATTCCTCTCTGTAATATTTTATTTTCTTCCATGTCTACTAACTCCAGTCCAAGTTCACTGATCTCTTTTTAGATAGTGCAAAACATGGCAAAGAATACCAAACGAGTGCCCAATATTCTACATTTATTATATCATTTCTAACATGTAGAAGTGTGTTATCAAGGCTGATTCTGTGAACGAACATAGTTACGCTAAAGTGTGTTTTGTTCTCCAAGAAATTAAATGCATGATTATCACACAATTATAAAATACTTGTGTCAAGAATTTTTATTCAAAAATTAATAAGAAGCAGATATTAAAACTAGTTCACATGGTTATTTGGGATATAAGCAGAGTTGTGCAGCAGAAGTGCTCTGGGCCCATAATTTGGGTTATAGAATTTATGTTTTCTAATGAAATATCACTAACTTGCATTATTGTTAACAAGAATCTTGTGCATTACCATCAGTTTTTTACATTATAACCTCTTGCTCTACAGTTTGTAACTAACTTTGTCTATAGCAAGCTAGTAATCAGGGTGACTCCAATGGATTGAGATAATCTCCAGAGTTTCTGCTACATAATACCCAGGACTCCATTGAAAGGACACCTAAGAATTTATTTTGCCCAAAAATTTGATCATTTTTTTCACTTTCCTTACCTATTTTCCAAACCTAGTCCTTTTGCTTCACCTTTCAGTCTACGGACAACCCTGTATCTGACTGACTTGTTAATTCTGGGAATGTCTTGCAGATTAATTTGCTTGCCAGAGGTGGTTCCTCTAATTGATGTCTAAGAACCCTAATTAGTTAAGAAAACTTTTTAACATTTTCATTGCTATTTATTATTATTATTATTATTATTGCTAATATCTCTATTATAAATAATTCACAAGGGCATCTTTCTGACAAAAGACAAAGAGCTGGCTACTAGTAGAAAAAGTACATTTGACTCTGTCAGTGAAAGTGGTAAAGGGATTTGAAAAAATAAGGCAAAGTACTGGAATTTTGTGTTAAAACTTTAAATATTATAGACACATTTACTTAATTTCTAATACTGTTGTTGCTTATAATTAAATAAGATGTTTTCCATGAACCACGCATTACAGCAAATATATTGTTTATACAGATTAAATTTTCATCAAAAGGGACGCCTGGGTGGCTCCGTTGGTTAAGCAGCTGCCTTTGGCTCAGGTCATGATCCCAGCATCCTGGGATCGAGTCCCACATTGGGCTCCTTGCTCGGCCGGGAGCCTGCTTCTCCCTCTGCCTCTGCCTGCCATTCTGTCTGCCTGTGCTTGCTCTCTCGCCCACTCTCTCTGATAAAGAAATAAAATCTTAAAATAAATAAATAAAATTTCATCAAAAAATAGTAAGTGTATTTTATTGTAGGATCATGATCAGCATTTTGCAGATGAGAAAAGTGAAATTTAGAAAAGTATGTCTCTTCAAATCCCTCATACAATATCTGGCCTAGATAGAAGGATATACTATCACAATTGAGGAAGATAATTGAGATTACTTAAAATGATAAACTTTACTGTATAGGGGTTTTAAAAGTTTGCCACAGATTCAGATTCTTTTAAAATATATATCTATTTTGTGTAAAGAGAATGTAAAAAGAAAGTGATATATCAGTGCTACCAACTAATGGCTATAATATCATCACCTTATTTATGAACAATGAAACAGTGTGCAATATTTAAATAAATTTAAATAAATTCCTATTTATTTTATATATTTATAAATTTAAATAAATTCCTATTTATTTATTATTAAAGAAATTCCTCTAACGAACAGTATGTTTTGAAGGTTGCTAGCAGGAAAGTGTTGTACTACATGGAAGTAATCAGAAAATGTGATCTAAAAGTCTGCCTTCAAGGGCGCCTGGGTGGCTCAGTGGGTAAAAATTCTGCTTTCAAGAAGCTATAACAGTAAGTACTGAGCTTTAGCTATTATATGCTATGGATGAATAACTGAAATCTACATTTGAAACTAATGGTACACTATATGTTAACTAATTGAATTTTAAAAAATTAATTTAAAAAAACCACTATTTTATAAAACAATATTCCCAACAGGCTCTTATGCTTTAAAATACTCACTTTGTAATGAGAGTCATTACTTTTGTCTAGCCAATTCTTACACCACTGTTTATCCCTTCCCTTCTTTATCCCTTCCCAGTATCAATAAAGGCTCACTTGGGTTACCTAGAAGCCATGAGAAAGCTTGTAATAGATCTTGCTGGTTTTCACCAGCAATTTGACCACCATGTGCACAGGGAAGACTATTGATAAAGGCTTTATTGCAATAAGTTGCAAATACATGGATGATTTTGAATTCTCTTTCTTGAGGTCTTGTTTCATGATAATAAATTTAGGGTGGCTTATTGAAATGGATGTTATTAACATATTTTCATAGTTCTAAGTACATGGAATTGTAAAATAGAT
The DNA here is from genome assembly GCF_964662115.1 of Mustela nivalis. Classification (NCBI taxonomy): domain Eukaryota; kingdom Metazoa; phylum Chordata; class Mammalia; order Carnivora; family Mustelidae; genus Mustela; species Mustela nivalis. The sequence goes on along the minus strand of NW_028135540.1, from coordinate 18,450 downwards.
TAATGAATGTGGCATTACTGACAACCGTCCTCATTTTGAAATCAAATTACAGTGTACTGAGCTGAGGAGGCAAAGCAGATTTGGGATTATGAGTGAAATAATTTAAAAAAGTCTTAGGGGTATGATCAGACTATTGGGTATTTCAGTAGAAAAATGTCAACTGATTGAGATTCTGTGTTCCCTGATTTCAGAGAGAAGTTAAGATAAATAACACGAGGAGACTAGGAAGCCAAACATAAGTGATACTTTTGTGCCAGGGTGTGTATACATCTGTTTATCTTCTTGCTTTACCACTAAGGTTGCTCCTAGAGGAGAGGTGAAATATGTGTTGGAGCTAATCTCTGTGGATTACACAAGAAACCACATCCTACAGCTCTCCCTGAAACACCCTTTATGATTTCAATGTAATTTGGTTTTTGCATTTTTAGAAATAACAAAATACTTTGCAAACTCATCTACTTTATTACCACCACAAGTGAGTCAGCTGACTCCACATTTTATCACAATGACAGTCACAGAGGAATGGAGGAATGAGTAGAGTTATCAATATATGTGCTTTAAAGAAGTATGACAGGGTAGCAGCTATTTCCAGGAACCAAAACATGGGTCAGCAGCTGTGCAGGAAAAGTGATGGAATAAATGACTCATTTCAGAGGAGTTCTATAACATATTAGTTCTATAATGTATCTTCAGCACCCAATTACCCGCTTTGATCTAAAGATAAGGATTTACAGTTAAGATCCCATTTATGATTTGTCTGGTAGGGTCTGAATCATGTTTACTATTGTTTTGACTATTACTTGAAACCTATAGTAGTACTTGGGATATGTGTTGTGTATTCTGTGCTATTTTTAGATTAGATAACTTCTGTCTCGAACTCCTGTTAATTTGTTTGCTTTTGTTTATTTGATAGTGCTTTCAGTAAATGGATATATCTGAAAAATTGCAAAGCCACTATTAAAATAAGTTTTTATGATATATAGCATGGAATTGCACATTCGTCCTTTGAATCCGACAGAGCTTCACCATATCCTTAACAACTTGGGAAAAACATGCTATTATTTTTCTTTATAGAATTTCTCCTGTTAGGCTGTGATGGTTGTCATCAGCAGTAACTCCTCTGAAGGCTTTGTCAAAAGAGTTGAAAAAATTGGAAAGGTGTGAATGAAGCTGTTTGCTGAATATAAAGAAAAGAGCATTGAAGTACAATTCACACTCTTACTTCTCCTTCTATGCTTTCAGATGTTTGACATTTGAAAATTTTGCTTCTAGAAGAGATGCCCTATATAATTCTTACTTTAAGGAGCAAGTTGCTTTTATAATTTTTTTATTATTCTACCATTCAAGTATTTCCATTTAAATTACATTCTATACCATTTAAAAACAATCAAAAGTGCAGCCAGTATTCAATTCCTTGGCTAAATAATTTTAGAAAGCTTTGTGTACGGGGTTTTTCTGTAGTTTTAACTCTTTCTTTCTGTGATTTTTCCCATTAGTCACGTAAGTGACTGCAATATAACAGACATTGAGGATAAAGAAGGACTGAATAGAACAATCCTTGGCCTCATGAAGTTGAGAATCTAGCAAGGGAGTCAAACAATTCAATCATTCAGAGACAATTTATTGAGTGCCTGGCCTAAGATGAGCACAACAAAACCCCAGCCCAGAGGAATCATTTTAATGGGAGAGATAGATAATAGGTAAGCCAACTTTAAAAAGAAAAAAATCGTACTGGTTTTTCTTTCATAGTGATGCATATTTGAACTAAATAAGCACATTTTAATAAGAGCAGTGATTGAGAAGAGGTTTTGTAACTGAGTGGTCCGAAAGGGCCTCCCTGAAAAAGTCTGTTTTGAACACATTTCTGAATAATATCAGCCAGGAAGCTGCGTAAAAATCTCAGGAATGGGTGATTTTTCCAGTCAAAAAACTGTAAAGGCTCCAAAGTCACAATACAGCTGTATGTTTCTCTATTAAAGTAACTTCTGACAAAGAATGAGAAGAAATAACTAACCCAGGTTTGAAAGAAAAGGGACAGACTTTCTATGGAATTCATATTTAATTAAAGCTCTAAAGGTCAAAAATACAATAGAGCAAAATTCTGGTCCCGCTGATATACCTAATGAAAGTTCATAAACAAGGTGTGGGTAGCAAAGAGTGTGTGGGAATGTTGGTAAGAACAGTGGGGAAGAGTCATCCCTGAACATGTTCTTAAATAAAGCAATTCTTGTGTTGTTTTAAAGGGTAAATTGGAGTTTGCCTAAGTGATTAGAGAAGGATGCCTCAGCTTATGGAAGTTCAAAGCCATAAAAATGTGATAAACTACTGCAGATATTTTCATGTATATTTGTTGTTGCTTCTAGTAATGGTGATCTAAAAACTCCTACTTAAGACAACTAAAAATCCAGACAAAATAGATTTTAAAATTAAAAATATCAGAATGATTATAAAAATTAAGTGTGGGATTACTGGGCCAAAATACGAAATACAATGAGAGCCTAGAGATATATGCCCTGAAGCCATTTTAGCTATGAGAGCATTTGAAACTGCTAAAACACACTGAGCTGTGTTGTTAATAGACTCTTGATACTAGAGAAACAAAATTCATAATCCAGCAGCAATCAAATTTGAGGACTTTGGTACAACCCAAATTTAAGTTGAGATCCCCAAAGCACAAGGAGAAGCAGATATAAGACTATAGCCTACCTTGCCTTCTGTGTAAACTGAGAAAGTCAGTCACTGAATTTGGAGTATGATTGTCTTGTAGAGTCTCATATATAACAGAAAATCCTGGCAAGGAGGACCATACCATTATTATAGCTCTTAATTATCCCTACTCAATAAGAGTTTCAAATATAATGTCTTGAACATAGCAAAATGTAACAAAGCGCACAAAGAAAAACCATTAACAAAATTTGATAGACAAAATGGGATTAAGTATGATGTTAAAATGATCAATAAAGATTGTAAAATGGCTTGAGTACTCTGCTCAAAGAAATGAGAGGGGATGCAAATTGAACAAAAAACTGAAACTAAAAATGATATTGAGAAAGGTTTTATAAATGAACCAAATGGATACTCTAGAACTTTAAAGATATGACAGCTAATTTAAGATACCACAGGGGTGCCTGGGTGGCTCACTTAATTAAACCTCCAATTCTTTTTCCTTTTTTTTTTTTTTACACCATAATTTTATTTTATTTCTTTCATTTTGGCTCAGGTCATGATGTCAGGCTTGTGAAATAGAGCCCAGAGTTGGGCTCTGTGCTGAGCCTGGAGCCTGCTTAAGATTCTTTTCCCTTCTTTTTCTATCCCTCCCTGCGCTTTCACTTGCTCGCTCTCTCTTGCTTGCAAATAAATAGATAGATAGATAATAGACAAAGCAAAATAAAAGCAGATTATGAAAATAAATATAAAGATTTTGAAATGAAAACAAGTCCTAAATAAAATAGAGAAGACCTACACAGCTAAAAGTTCATTCAGAAAATCTACTATTAAAGAAGTCAGTATGACACATGTTAAGATATCAAAAGATTGGAGCATGTACTTTACAGAAAGGGTAATCCAAATGGCCACTCATATATAAAAACTGTTTATCTTTATTATGAATCTGGAATTAAATTAAATTAAAAATGAATTAAAACCTAAAATGACATACTATTACACACTTACCATATTGGGCAACAGTAAAATTGTCTTGCAAGAATGTGAAAGAATGAAAGTGCCCATAATAAAAACATTTGAGGTAAGTTGGACAATATTTAGAAAACTTAAAAATAAAAATAAAGATTTGGTCCATTCCTAGAAATACAACATGGAACTTAATGAATATTTTCACCAGGATATGCAAACAGATGATTATAGCTATTTCATTCATAACGGCATATCAGCAGTGGTATATTTGCACAATGTTACATTAAATAAGAGAGAATATTAACAAACTAGGAGGAGGGGCTAGGTTGTTATCATAAACAGATCTTCTATGGTGCTGATTATGTTCTATTTCTCAAAATCTTTAAGTTAAAAAAGTTTTCAAATTTATATCTAGATAGATAGATGATAGATGGACAGATATCCCAGAAGCTGCAATGCTAGTCTAAGACCAGGCTTTAAAGGGCTTTTCTATACTCTACTAAATACTTGAAACCATTCATTATATCATAGCTCAGTGTTCAAATCTCCATTTGTTTCCTCAGTTTCCTAATATTTATTTTAAGGTGACCTGATCCAGACTTTTGATCACCTTTGTCTAAATATTTCTATTTTAACAAAGTCCTTTTTAATACTCAGAGACTAAAACTTAGAAAAATACTCTGATTGTTATCTCACTAGAGTGGAAAATATATGGTTACCCATTAACTAATGATATCCATGTCTACATTAGATCCATGACATTTTTAATTCTTGGGAGCTTTTGGTTCAATGAATTTTTTAAGCTTCTTTAAATGAAGCTTTAAGCCATCACCACATGAATAAAATTAAAGAACTAAATGAAAACAAGCCAAGTATTTACAGAGTAATAGAATGTGCAGTGGAAACAGTACAATTCTGAAATCATAAAGCCTAAATTAGTGTGATGCATCTTTACTAGTCAAGTAATCATAAACCAGTTATCTAAATGTGTTAGCCTCAGTTTTTTCACCCATGAAATGGTGATGATAATACTTATTATGCAGAGTTGTTGTGTGGATGTGATGAAGCATGGAGCATGAGAGTCTCATATTCCATGCTAAAATGATAGCTATTTTTATACTTATAATAATTCTAATAATAGTAATTAAATTGTTCAAAATGGTAATATTCATTGATATTGAGGCATTGTATTGACTATTCATAGACACATTTACCAAAATAAATTTCATTTTACGTTACCCCCTCTGAGGATATGTATTCCCTAATTCAATATGAATCTCATTATGAATAATAATTATCATAATAAATATGCTGATTTTTCTTCTATTTATTTTTAGGGAAGTATCCTTTACTGTTGAACATAAAGAAACTTAAGCAAGTCTGTCTTATTCAAAATTTGCTTGCTGCTTTCTTATGAAACTAGATTATAGAGTTGTATGAAATAAATTCATGCAGTTAAGACATTTATGTTTGGAAAACTGGGTGGTCAGTTTAGTATTTCAAAAAAAGATTTTAAATTTAAACCTTAAAACTGAGCTCTTTCAGCCTTATTTATAGACCATCCTTCATGCTTCATAAGTACTCCTTTATTGTAAACTAAGTAATAGTTTTTGTCACAGTGTATATAACGAAAATGGATTTTATATTCTATTATTTCAGAGTTAGTTGCAGTTTCTACTTCCTTACTTCCTTTTTTGAAAAATAGATTAATTCTACAAAAAGTTTTTGCCAGCTTTATTGAAAAAAAATCGACATATTATAATTTGTAAATTTAAGAAATGATTTCTTATAACACTGCAAACTTTTAACATTGTGTAAACTTTGTACAATTTGATAAATCGGTATACATCTTTATTGCAATATAATCTACATAAAAATGTTAATACATCTACTATCTCGTATAGTTGCCACTGTTTTTTATGCATGTATCGTAAGGAATTTTAAGATCTACTCTCTTAGCAACTTCTATGTATATAGTATAGTAGAGATAAACTTCAGAGGTCTTGTGGGTTTTGTTCCAGACCGCCTCAATAAAGTGATTATCTCAATATACTAAGTCAAATTATTATTATTTTTTTTTGGTTTCCCAGTGCATATAAAAAATTATGTTTCCCAGCGCATATAAAAAATAAACACTATACTGTACTGTTCAAAAGCATTATGTTTTTAAAGAAAAACAGTGTATATACCTTAAGTAAACTTGTTCTGAGTTTTCAGTGGGTCATAATTACTGATCACAGATCACCATAACAAATACAATAATAATGAAAAAACTTGAAATATTGCAAGAATTACCAACATGTGACAGAGAGACACAAAATGAACAAATGTTGTTAGAAAAATGGTGGCAGCAGACCTCTTTTATACAAATTGATATAAACTTTCAACTAGTAAGAATGTGATATATGCAAAGTTTAATAAAGGGAAGCACAATAAAAAAAAGTATGTATATTTTATTAACTATGATCATCATGATCCCCAGAACTTTTTGGTATTATAGTTGCAAGTTTGCACCCTTTGACCACCTTACTCCACCCCAGGTTCACCCCTTGTCAACTCAACTCTAAGTTTCCATTAGTTTGCCTTTTCCTCAGATTCTGTATGTAAGGGATATCATAATACATAAATTTAAAAAATATATAAAATCTTTGAAATATTTCACTTAGTATAACACCTTCAAGATCCATCCATGCTGTTGTAAATGGCAGTATTTCTTAATTTTTCATGGGTAAGTAGTATTCCATAGTATATATTTACCATACTTATTTTATTCATTCATCCATTAATGGATACTGAAGTTATTTCCATCTCTTGCTTAGAGTTAATAATTTTATAATAAACATAAGAGTGCAGATATGTCTTTGAACAGTGACTTCGTTTCCTTTAGATATATCCCTAGAAGTGGGATTACTGAATCATATGGTAATTTTACTTTTAATAATATGAATAATCTCCATACTGTTTTCCATACAAATTTATATCCCTATCACAGTGCACAAGTTCCCCATTTTCCCCAATATTTACCAAAATTTGTTAGTTTCCATTTCTGGTACTATATATTCTAATAGGTAGTAATATCTTGCTATGTTTTTCAGAGGTAAACAACAACAACAACATCATAATGACTTTGCCCTGAGTTTTTTACGTTGAGCACTTTTTAATGCTCCTGTTGGTCATTTATATAACTTTTTTGAAAAAAAAGTCTATTGAGATCCTTTTGCTATTTTTTTAATTATATATTTTTTCTATTTGTATCTGTTGGTTATTAACCTCTTTTCAGATATAAGTTTTGTAAGTATTTTCTTCCATTCTGTGGATTGTGTTTTCATTCTCTCTCTCTCTCTTTTTTTGGCAATGCAGAAACTTTAGTTTGATGTAATACGATTTATTTATTTTTGCTTTTTTTGCTTGTGTTTTTGGTCTGGTATCCAAAAAACTATTGGCAAGACCAATGTCAAGGAGAATTTTTCCTATGTTTTCCTTTAGGAAATGTAGTTTCATGCATCACCTTTAAGTCTTTAATCTATTTCAAGTTAAGACTTATGAGTGATATAAGGTTCCAGTTTCATACTGTTTATGTGACTGTTCAGTTTTAAATATCGTTTATTGAACAGACTATCTTTACCCATTACATATGTTGGCCCCTGTCAAATATTAGGTGACTGTATAAAAGGATTTATTTCTGTTCTACTTGTTTATTGGTCTGTTTTTATGCCAGTATACTTTATTGTTTTGAGCATGGGGGCTTTGTAGTATAGTTTCAAATCAAGAAGTGTAATTTCTCTTCTTCATTCTTTCTCAGAACTGCTTTGATTATTTGTTGTCTTTTATGGTTTCATATAAATTTTAGGATTTTTTACTTACTTCTGTAAAAAAATAATATTGGATTTTTTAAAGATTTTTAATTTATTTATTTGACAGAGAGAGATGACAAGCAGGCAGAGAGGCAGGCAGACAGAGAAGAGGAAGCAGGCTTCCTGCTGAGCAGAGAGCCTGATGCGGGGCTCGATCCCAGGACCCTGGAATCATGACCTGAGCCGAAGGCAGCGGCTTAACCCACTGAGCCACCCAGGCGCCCCTAACATTGGATTTTTGATAAGAATTGGATTTACAGGTGGTTTTCTGTAGTATGGATATTTTAACAATGTTAATTCTTACCATTCATAAATATGAACTATCTTTCCATTTGTGTCTCCTTCAATTTCTTTATCAATGTCATAGTTTCATCTTCTTAGATAAATCTATTCCTAAGTATTTTATTATTTTTGATGCTATTGTGAATTAGATTGTTTTCTTTATTTTTTCAGATAGTTCATCATTAGAGTGTTAAAATGCTCCTGTCTTTTGCTTACTTTGGCTTACTTTGGATGACATGAAAAACAGGGAAGCATTCCATATTTAAAAAAATGAAACGAAACAAAGTTCTTGTCTTTTATATATTGTTCTTGTATTTGGCGGCTTTACTAAATTTGTTTATTCAAATTTTTTTGTGACGTTTTTAGGATTTTTTAACATGTAAGTTCATGTTATCCAAAAAAAAAGAGAAAATTTTACTTCTTCCTTTTTTTTTTGGAGTCTCTTATTTCTTTGTGTTCCTTGTTTCTCTGGCTAGGACATCCCATACTATGTTAAATGAGAGTAGTGAAAGTGGACACACTTGTCTTTTTTCTGATCTTTAAGGGGAAAACTTTCAAACTTTTTTGATTGAATATGAGATTAGCTCTGGGCTTGCAATATGTGTTTTTTCTTTAATGGATTTTTTAAATTATTTTTTTAAAAATTTTTATAAACATATAATGTGTTTTTATCCCTAGGGGTACAGGTCTGTGAATCACCAGGTTTACACATTTCACAGCACTCACCATCACTCACCATAGCACCTGCCCTCCCCAATGTCTATACCCCCACCATCCTCTCCCAACACACCTCCCCCCAGCAACCCTCAGTCTGTTTTGTGAGATTCAGTCTTTTATGGTTTGTCTCCCTCCCAATCCCATCTTCTTTTATTTTTCTTTTTGTACTCCCGAAACCGCCTATGTTGCAATTCTACTTCATCATATCAGGGAGATCATAAGATAGTTGTCTTTCTCAGATTGATTTATATCGCCAAGCACAATACCCTCTAGTTCCATCCACGTCATCACAAATAGCAGGATTTCATTTCTTTTGATGGCTGCATAGTATCCCATTGTACATATATACCACATCTTTTTTATTGATTCATCTATTGAAGGACATTTAGGTTCTTTCCATAGTTTAACTATTGTGGACATTGCTGCTATAAACATTTAGGTGCATGTGCCCCTTCAGAATGCCACGTTTGTATCTGTACGGTATATACCCAGTACTGCAATCACTGGGTCATAGGCTAGTTCTATTTTCAACTTTTTGAGGCACCTCCACGCTGTTTTCCAGAGTGGTCGCACCAGCTTGCATTCCCACGTACAGTGTAGGAGGGTTGCCCTTTCTCCACATCCTCGCCAGCATCTGTCATTGACTGACTTGTTCATTTTAGCCATTCTGAAAGGTGTGAGGTGGTATCTCATTCTGGTTTTGATTTGTAGTTCCCTGATGCCGAGTGATGTGGAGCATTTTTTCATGTGTCTGTTGGCCATTTGGATGTATTCTTTGCAGAAATGTCTGTTCATGTCCTCTGCCCATTTCTTCATTCGATTATTTGTTCTTAGGGTGTTGAGTTTGATAAGCTCTTTATAGATTTTGGATAGATACTGGCCCTTTATCTGGTATGTCATTTGCAAATATCTTCTCCCAGATAACTTCTGACAGTCATCTTTTGGCTTTGTTAACTGTTTCCTTTGCTGGGCAAAAGCTTTTTGATCTGATGTAATCCCAAGAGTTCATTCTTGCCCTTGCTTCCCTTGCCTTTGGCGATGTTCCTAGGAAGAAGTTGCTGCTGCTGAGGTCAAAGAGGTTGCTACCTGTTCTCTCCTCAAAGATTTTGATGGATTACTTTCTCACATTATGCTTCTTCATCCATTTCCAGTCTATTTTCATGTATGGTGTAAGGAAATGGTCCAATTTCATTTTTGTGCATGTGGCTGTTCAGTTTTCCCGACCCTAAGGCCAGAGGCTCCTTCTCTACTGCTGTGCCTTCTCCCATGTACTCCTGGGGAACGCGGTGACAGTTGTGTGCGACCATGCTTCTCTCTCAGACAGAGGGGATGCTAGGGAAAAGAGTATTTTGTTCCATGCGGGTATCTTCCACCGTGCTGCGGAGACTAGCTCAGGCAAGCAGCAGCAGCATCCACAAACCCAATTCTGATTTCCCAACAAATGCTGTGCTTTCCCAGGGGAGATGCCCAGGCAAAGAGGCTTTCGCTGTATGCGGGTTTCTCCCACCGCGAGACTGGGCTCAGGCAAGCAGCAGCAGCCCGCAGATCATTTCTCAGCGAATGCTGTGCTTTTGCAGAGGCTTTGGCTTGGAGCTAACAGCACTTCGCCGCTGCTTCCTCAGCAAGGCTTCAGTCGCGTCAGGGAAGAAGAGCTGCGGGAGAGCTGGTGCCTCTTGGGCCTTGCTTTCCCGAGCTCCAAGATCGAACCCGGGGTTCATCTTGCTAAGCCGAACTAAGCAGACACAGTCACAGCCCTGCAGCAGCTTGCGTGGCCTAGCATGGCACTCTATGCCTATTACCACCTTTTGGGGTAGGTAAGGCTTTGCATTTTACTCCGGCGCTCAGGAAGACGCGGGGTCTAGGCCAGTGCCTTCAGAACAGGAGAGAGGTTGCGACAGGATCCCTGCAAACGGCCCGTGCCTTGGATGGGGAACTGTGGGGGACAGTCACCACTCCTTCCCCGGCACACCCCCTGCCACCCACATCGCTGCCACATCTTGGTGGAAGATGGCATCTGACTGCCCATTTCTCCCTGGGGTTGTTTCTGCGAGTTGTGGGTATGGCACCTGGTGTCAAGCCCAAATCTGCCCTTGGGACAGGTGGCCAAGGAGATGCTGTCCCCTTGGAACTAGAGGTACAAGACTGGCCTACCTTCTGCCAAGTCTCCTACTTCAGAGGATAGCACGTGCCCCTGCCCTAGTCGTCCCCTCATGTCTCCTTAGCAGCCAGGCTTCCATCTCTCCGCACAGGGAGCGGGTGACACTTGTCTTGCCACCGGCCTGCTGTTCGTGCCACGGCAGGCTATCCTGCTTCCCGAGCGTTTCCCGACCCCAAGGCCAAGGGCTCCTTCTCTTCTCCGGGTGCGGCTTGCTGCGCCTTCCCCATACTTGCTCCTGGGGAGCGCGGTGACAGACATGTGCAACCACGCTTCTCTCTCAGGCTGAAGGGATGCTAGGGCAAAGAGTATTTCGCTCCATGCGGGTATTTTCCACCGTGCTGCGGGGACTAGCTCAGGCATGCAGCAGCAGCATCCCCAAACCCAACTCAGATTTCCCAACAAATGCTGTCATTTTCCAGGGTAGATGACAAGGCAAAGAGGCTTTCGCTGTATGCGGGTATCTCCAGCCGCGAGACTGGGCTCAGGCAAGCAGCAGTAGACCGCAGAACATTTCTCAGCAAATGCTGTGCTTTTGCAGAGGCTTTGGCTTGGAGCGAACAGCACTTCGCCGCTGCTTCCTCAGCAAGGCTTCAGTCGTGTCAGGGAAGCAGAGCTGCGGGAGAGCTGGTGCCTTTTGGGCCTTGCTTTCCCGGGCTCCATGTTCGCCTCCTGGATTCGCCCTGCCAGGCCGAATCAAGCAGACACAGCCACAACCCTGCAGTAGCGTGTGGAGCCTAGGATGGCACCCTATGCACACTACCATCTCCCGGTGTAGGCATCGCTTGGCCTTTTACTCTGGCGCTCAGGCGTTCTCGCGGACTAGCCCAGTGCTTTCCCCAAAGGAAAAGAGACGTGACAGGATCCCTGCACACCCCCGTGCACTGAATAGGGAGCTTTCGGGGACTGTCCTCACACCATCACCTAAACCTCATGCCACCTCCAAGCATCCACATCCTGAAGGAAGACGGCATCTGACTCCCTGTCATTTCAGAAAGCTGTTTCTGCGAGTTCAGCGTAGGCTCCTGGTGGCTTGCGCATGTCTGCCCCAGGGACAGGTGGCCAAGGAGCTGCTGTCTCCTTGGGCCCAGAGGCTCAGGACAGGCATGCTTTCTGCCCAGACTCCTTTCTAAGAGTGGAGCACGCGCCCTGCCCTACTCATCCACTCTTCTGTAGCAGACAGGCTTCCGTCTCTCTGCACAGGGAGCGGGTGACACTTGTATTGCCACCGGCCGCTGTGCCTGCCTGGGCCGGCTCTCCTGTTTTACAACTGATTCCAGACCAGAAAGCCAACGGCTCCTGCTCTTCTCCCTGGGCACCGTGCTGCACCTTCCACAGACATGTTCCTGGGGAGCACAGTGATAGACGTGTCCCTTTCCTTAAGGCTCTTTCCACAGGCGCAAACGCGCTTCTCTCAGGCAGAGGGGTGATAGGGCAAAGAGGATTTCGCTCCAAGCGGGTATCTTCCACCGTACTGCGGAGACTAGCTCAGGCATTACGCCGCAGCATCACACACATCCGATTCTGATTTCCCAACAAAAGCTGTGCTTTCCCAGAGGGGATGCCCGGGCAACGGGTTTTCGCTGTATGCGGGTTTCTCCCTCCGCGAGACTGGGCTCAGGCAAGCAGCAGAAGTGACCGCAGAAACGACTCTGATTTCCCAGCGACTGCTCTGCTTTCCCAGAGGTTTTCAACTTGGCGCGAACCGCACTACGCTGCGGCTTCCTCAGCAAGGCTTTGATCGTTCGCTCTGTCACGGCAGGGAAGAAGAACCGCGGGAGAGCTGGTGCCTCTTGGGCCTTGCTTTCCCGGTCTCCAAGTTCACACCCGGGTTTCAACTTGCTATGCCGAACTAAGCAGACACAGTCACAGCCCTGCAGCAGCTTGCGTGGCCTAGCATGGCACTCTATGCCTATTAACCATCTCCAGTGGTAGGTAAGACTTTGCCCTTTGCTCCGGCGATCAGGCAGACTCGGGGTCTAGGCCTGTGCCTTCAGCACAGGAGGGAGGAGGCGACAGAATCCCTGCACACGGCTCATGAAATTGGATCGGGAACTGTGGGGGACAGTCTCCACTCCTTCCCCTGCACACCCGCTGCCACCCATATCGCTGCCACATCTTGGTGGAAGACGGCATCTGACTGTCCGTTTCTCCATGGGGTTGTTTCAACGAGTTTCGGTTATCGCACGTGGTGGCAAGCTCAAGTCTGCCATTGGGACAGGTGGCCTAGGAGATGCTGTCCCCTTGGGACCAGAGGCACAGGAAAGGTCTGCCTTCTGCCCAGACTCCTTCCTCAGAGTGGAGCTCACGCCCCTGCCCTAGTCGTCCCCTCATGTCTCCTTAGCAGCCAGGCTTCCATCTCTCCGCACAGGGAGCGGGTGACACTTGTCTTGCCACCGGCCTGCTGCTCGTGCCACGGCAGGCTATCCTGCTTCTCGAGCGTTTCCCGACCCCAAGGCCAAGGGCTCCTTCTCTTCTCCGGGGGCGGCGTGCTGCGCCTTCCCCACACTTGCTCCTGGGGAGCGCGGTGACAGACATGTGCAACCACGCTTCTCTCTCAGGCTGAAGGGATGCTAGGGCAAAGAGTATTTCGCTCCATGCGGGTATTTTCCACCGTGCTGCGGGGACTAGCTCAGGCATTCAGCGCAGTGATAGACGTGTCCCTTTCCTTAAGGCTCTTTCCACAGGCGCAACCGCGCTTCTCTCAGGCAGAGGGGTGATAGGGCAAAGAGGATTTCGCTCCAAGCGGGTATCTTCCACCGTACTGCGGAGACTAGCTCAGGCATTACGCCGCAGCATCACACACATCCGATTCTGATTTCCCAACGAATGCTGTGCTTTCCCAGAGGAGATGCCCGGGCAAAGAGGCTTTTGCTGTATGCGGGTTTCTCCCACCGAGAGACTGGGCACAGGCAAGCAGCAGAAGAGCCCGCAGAACCGACTTCTGATTTCTCAGAAAATGCTGTGCTTTCGCAAAGGCTTTGGGTTGAAGCGAACAGCACTTCACCGCTGCTTCCTCAGCAAGGCTTCAGTCGCGTCAGGGAAGAAGTGCTGCCGGAGAGCTGGTGCCTTTTGGGGCCTTGCTATCCCGGGCTCCAAGTTCACAACCTGGGTTCATTCTTCCAAGCTGAAATAAGCAGACACAACCTCGACCCTGCAGCAGCGTGCGTGGCCTAGGATGGCACTCTGCTCACAATGCCATCTCTCAGCATAGGCACAACCGGCCCTTTTGCTCTGGCGTTCAGGTGGACAGGGGACTAGGCCAGTGCCGTCTCCATCCTTGAGGAGACATGAGAGGATCACTGCACACCGCCCGTGCCCTGGAATGGGGAGTAATCGGTAACTGTCCCTGTTTCCCCGGGACACCCCCTGCCTCCGCCAATGCTGCCACATCCTGGAGGAAGACGGCATCTGATTGCCCATTCCTCCAGGAGGTGTTTCTGCGAGTTCAGGGCCGGAAGCTTGGCGGCAAGCCCACGTCTGACCTCTGGACAGGTGGCCAAGGAGATGTTGTCCCCTTGGGTCCAGAGGCACAAGACAGGCCTGCCTTCTGCCCAGACTCCTTCCTCAGATTGGAGCACGTTCCCTGGCCCAATCGCCCCCTCATGTCTCCTTAGCAGCCAGGCTTCGTCTCTCTGCACAGGGAGTGGGTGACACTTGTCTTGCCACCGGCCCGCTGTTCCTGCCAGGGCCAGCTCTCCAGCTTCGCGACCATTTCCCGACCACAAGGCCAATGGCTCCTTCTCTTCTCCTGGGCAGTTTGCTGCACTTTCCCCAGACAGGCTCCTGGGGAGCCCAGTGACAGACATGTCCCCTTCCTTAAGGTTCTTTCCACAGGCGCAACCACGGTTCTCTCTCATGCAGTGGGGATGCCCAGGCAAAGAGGATTTCGCTCCATGCGGGTTTATTACACTGTGCTGTTGGGTCTTGCTCAGGCAAGCAGCAGCAGCATCCCACAGACCCGACTCTGATTTCCCAAAGAATGCTGTGCTTTTTCAGAGGAGATGCCCAGGCAAAGACCCTTTCACTGTATGAGGGTTTCTCCCGCCATGCTGTGAATACTAGGCTAAGGCAAGCAGCAACAGCAGCCCACAAAAACGACTCTGATTTCCCAGCGACTGCTATGCTTTCACAGAGCTTTTCAGCTTGGCGCGAACGGCACTTCGCTGCTGCTTCCTCAGCAAGGCTTTGGGTGTTCGCTCTGTCGCATCAGGGAAGAAGAGCTGCGGGAGAGCTGGTCCCTCTTGGGCCTTGCTTTCCCGGGCTCTATGTTGGCACCCTGGGTTCACCCTGCCAGTCCGAACTAAGCAGACACAGCCACAACGCTGCAGCAGCGTGCGTGGCCTAGGATGGCACTCAATGCACACTACATTCTCCCAGTGTAGGCAACGCTTGGCCTTTTGCACAGGCCCTCAGGCGGACTCGCGGACAAGGCCAGTGCCTTCCCCACAGGAGAGGAGAGGCGACAGGATCCCTGAACACCGCCCGTTCACTGGAATGGGGAGCTTTGGGAGATTGTCCCCACTCCTTCCCCGGCAAACCCCCTGCCACCGAAAACGCTGTCACATCTTGGAGGAAGATGGCATCTGACTGCCCGTTTCTCGAGGGAGCTATTTCTGCGAGTTCCGGGTATGGGGCCTGGTAGCTAGCCCAAGTCGGCCCTACGGACAGGTGGTCAAGGAGATGCTGTCCCCTTGGGACCAGAGGCACAGGACAGGCCTGCCTTCTGCCCAGACTCCTTCCTCAGAGTGGAGCATGCATCCCTGCCCTAGTCATCCCCTCATGTCTCCTTAGGAACCAGGCTTTGTCTCTCTGCACAGGGAGCGGGTGACACTTGTCTTGCCACCGGCCTGCTGTTCCTGCCACGGCAGGCTATTCTGCTTGCGACCTTTCCCAACCACAAGGCCAACGTATTCTTCTCTTCTCCTGGGGTGGCGTGCTGCACCTTCCCCAGACGTGCTCTTGGGGAGCGCAGTGACACACGTGTGCAACCACGCTTCTCTCTCAGATCTCAAATACCCAACATAACCCTACACCTAAAGGAGATGGAGAAAGAACAACAAAGAAAGCCTAAACCCAGCAGAAGAGGAATAATAAAGATCAGAGCAGAAATCAATGAAATAGAAACAAATAAACAAACAAATAAAAACCACAAAAAACCAACAACAACAACAAAAAACAATAGAACAAATCAACGAAACTAGGAGCTGGTTCTTTGAAAGAATTAATAAGATTGATAAAACCCTTTCCAGACTTATCAAAAAGAAAAGAGAAAGAAACCAAATAAATAAAGTAATGAATGAAAGAGGAGAGATCACAACCAACACCAAAGAAATACTAACAATTATAAGAACATACTATGAGCAACTCTACGCCAACAAATTCAACAATCTGGAAGAAATGGATACATTCCTAGAGACATATAAACTACCACAACTGAACCAGGAAGAAATAGGAAACCTGAACAGACCCATAACCAGTACGGAGATTGAAACAGTCATCAAAAATCTCCAAACAAACAAAAGCCCCGGGCCAGATGGCTTCCCAGGGAAATTCTACCAAACATTTAAAGAAGAATTAATTCCTATTCTCATGATACTGTTCCAAAAAAATAGAAATGGAAGGAAAACTTTCAAACTCATTTTATGAGGCCAGCATCACCTTGATCCCAAAACCAGACAAGGATCCCATCAAAAAAGAGAACAGCAAACCAATATCCTTGATGAACACAGATGCGAAAATTCTCACCAAAATACTAGCCAATAGGATTCAACAGTACATTAAAAGGATTACTCACCACGACCAAGTGGGATTTATTCCAGGGCTACAAGGTTGGTTCAACATATGCAAATCAATCAATGTGATACAACACATTAATAAAAGAAAGAACAAGAACCACATGATACTCTCCATAGATGCTGAAAAAGCATTTGGCAACGTGCAGTGTCCCTTCCTGATTAAAACTCTTCAAAGTGTAGGGATAGAGGGCACATATTATCAATGTTATCAAAGCCATCTATGAAAAACCCACTGCAAATATCATTCTCAATGGAGAAAAACTGAATACTTTTCCGCTGAGGTCAGGAACACGGCAGGGATGTCCGTTATCACCACTGCTATTCAACATCGTACTAGAAGTCCTAGCCTCAGCAATCAGACAACAAAAAGAAATTAAGGGCATCCAAATTTTGCCAAATTGGCAAAAGAGAAGTCAAACTATCCCTGCTTGCAGACGATATGACACTGTATGTGGAAAACTTAAAGGACTCCACTCCAAATCTGCTATAACTTGTATAGGAATTCTGTAAAGTGTCAGAATATAAAATCAATGCACAGAAATTGGTTGCATTTTTTTAAACCAACAAGACTGAAGAAATAGAAATTAAGAAGTGAATCCCATTTACAATTGCACTCAAAACCCTAAGATACCTAGGAATAAACCTAACCAAAGAGACAAAGAATCTATACTCAGAAAACTCCAAAGTGAGTACTCATGAAAGAAATTGAAAAAGACACAAAGAAATGGAAAAATGTTCCATGCTCCTGTATTGGAAGAACAAATATTGTGAAAATGTCTATGCTACCTAAAGCAATCTACACATTTAATGCAATCCCTATCAAAATCTCGTCCATTTTTTTCAAAGAAATGGGACAAATCATCCTAAAATATATATGGAACCAGAAAATACCTCGAATAGCCAGAGGAATATTGAAAGAGAAAGCCAAAGTTGTTGGCATCACAATTCCAGACTTCAAGCACTATTACAAAGTTGTCATCATCAAGATGGTAGGGAACTGTCCCCAAAACAGACATAGATCAATGGAACAGAATAGAGAGCCCAGAAATACACCCTCCACTCTATGGTCAACTAATCGTCAACAAAGCAGGAAGGAATGTCCTATGGAAAAGAGACAGCCTCTTCAACAAATGGTGTTGGGAAAATTGAACAGCCAATGCAGAAAAATGAAGTTGGACCATTTCCTTACACCATACATGAAAATAGACTGGAAATGGATGAAGAAGCATAATGTGAGAAAGTAATCCATCAAAATCCTTGAGGAGAGAACAGGCAGCAAACTCTTTGACCTCACCAGCAGCAACTTCTTCGTAGGAACATCGCCAAAGGCAAGGGAAGCAAGGGCAAGAATGAACTCTTGCGATTTCATCAGATCAAAAAGCTTTTGCCCAGCAAAGGAAACAGTTAACAAAGCCAAAAGATGACTGTCAGAAGTTATCTGGGAGAAGATATTTGCAAATGACATACCAGATAAAGGGCCAGTATCTATCCAAAATCTATAAAGAGCTTATCAAACTCAACACCCTAAGAACAAATAATCGAATGAAGAAATGGGCAGGGGACATGAACAGACATTTCTGCAAAGAATACATCCAAATGGCCAACAGACACATGAAAAAATGCTCCACATCACTCGGCATCAGGGAACTACAAATCAAAACCAGAATGAGATACCACCTCACACCTTTCAGAATGGCTAAAATGAACAAGTCAGTCAATGACAGATGCTGGCGAGGATGTGGAGAAAGGGCAACCCTCCTACACTGTACGTGGGAATGCAAGCTGGTGCAACCACTCTCGAAAACAGCGTGGAGGTGCCTCAAAAAGCTGAAAATAGAACTAGCTTATGACCCAGTGATTGCAGTACTGGGTATATACCCTAAAGATACAAACGTGGCATTCTGAAGGGGCACATGCACCCAAATGTTTATAGCAGCAATGTCCACAATAGTTAAACTATGGAAAGAACCTAAATGTCCTTCAATAGATGAATCAATAAAAAAGATGTGGT